>NW_027455621.1:300000-528920 GCF_040206685.1 Ascaphus truei
TCTGCGCTCTTTCTTTCTCTGTCTGCGCTCTTTCTTTCTCTGTCTGCGCTCTTTCTTCCTCTCTCTCTCTGCGCTCTTTTTTTCTCTACGCTCTTTCTCTCTCTCTGCGCTCTTTCTTTCTCTCTCTCTGCGCTCTCTCTCTCTGCGCTCTCTCTCTCTGCGCTCTCTCTCTGTCTGCGCTCTCTCTCTCTGCGCTCTTTCTCTCTCTCTCTGCGCTCTTTCTCTCTCTATGTGCTCTTTCTTTCTCTCTGCGCTCTTTCTTTCTCTCTCTCTGCGCTCTTTCTTTCTCTCTCTCTCTGCGCTCTTTCTTTCTCTCTCTCTCTGCGCTCTTTCTTTCTCTCTGCGCTCTTTCTCTCTCACTCTCTGCGCTCTTTCTTTCTCTCTCTGCGCTCTTTCTTTCTCTCTCTGCGCTCTTTATTTCTCTCTCTCTGCGCTCTTTGTCTCTCTCTGCGCTTTTTCTTTCTCTCTGCACTCTTTTTTTCTCTCTCTCTGTGCTCTTTCTCTCTCTCTGCGCTCTTTCTTTCTCTCTGCGCTCTTCTCTCTCTGCGCTCTTTCTTTCTCTCTGCGCTCTTTCTTTCTCTCTGCGCTCTTTCTTTCTCTCTGCGCTCTTTCTCTCTCTGCGCTCTTTCTCTCTCTGCGCTCTTTCTCTCTCTGCGCTCTTTCTCTCTCTGCGCTCTTTCTCTCTCTGCGCTCCTTCTCTCTCTGCGCTCTTTCTCTCTCTGCGCTCTTTCTTTCTCTTTCTCTCTCTGCGCTCTCTCTCTCTGCGCTCTTTCTCTCTCTCTCTGCACTCTCTCTCTCTCTCTCTGCGCTCTTTCTTTCTCTTTCTCTCTCTGCGCTCTTTCTCTCTCTCGGCGCTCTTTCTTTCTTTCTCTCTGCGCTCTTTCTTTCTTTCTGCGCTCTTTTTTTCTCTCTTTGCGCTATTTCTTTCTCTCTCTGCGCTCTTTCTTTCTCTCTCTCTGCGCTCTTTCTTTCTCTGCGCTCTTTCTTTCTCTCTCTGCGCTCTTTCTTTCTCTCTCTGCGCTCTCTCTCTCTCTCTGCGCTCTTTCTTTCTCTCTCTCTGCGCTCTTTCTTTCTCTCTGCGCTCTTTCTTTCTCTTTCTCTCTCTCTGCGCTCTTTCTCTCTCTCTCTCTGCGCTCTTTCTCTCTCTCTCTCTGCGCTCTTTCTTTCTCTTTCTCTCTCTGCGCTCTTTCTCTCTGCGCTCTTTCTTTCTCTCTGCGCACTTTCTTTCTCTCTCTCTGCGCTCTTTCTCTCTCTCTGCACTCTTTCTTTCTCTCTGCGCTCTTTCTTTCTCTCTCTGCGCTCTTTCTTTCTCTCTTTCTGCGCTCTTTCTCTCTCTCTCTCTGCGCTCTTTCTCTCTCTCTCTCTGCGCTCTTTCTCTCTCAGCGCTCTTTCTTTCTCTTTCTCTCTCTGCGCTCTTTCTTTCTCTTTCTCTCTCTGCGCTCTTTCTCTCTGCGCTCTTTCTTTCTCTCTGCGCACTTTCTTTCTCTCTCTTTGCGCTCTTTCTCTCTCTCTGCGCTCTTTCTTTCTCTCTGCGCACTTTCTTTCTCTCTCTCTGCGCTCTTTCTTTCTCTCTGCGCTCTCTCTCTCTGCGCTCTTTCTTTCTCTCTCTGCGCTCTTTCTTTCTCTCTCTCTGCGCTCTTTCTCTCTCTCTTTCTGCGCTCTCTCTTTCTCTTTCTCTCTCTGCGCTCTCTCTCTGCGCTCTCTCTCTCTGCGCTCTTTCTTTCTCGCTGCACTCTTTCTTTCTCTCTGCGCTCTTTCTTTCTCTCTGCGCTCTTTCTTTCTCTCTCTGCGCTCTTTCTTTCTCTGCGCTCTTTCTTTCTCTCTCTGCGCTCTTTATTTCTTTCTCTGCGCTCTCTCTCTCTCTCTGCGCTCTCTCTCTGCGCTCTCTCTCTGCGCTCTTTCTTTCTCTCTCTGCGCTGTTTCTTTCTCTCTCTGCGCTCTTTCTCTCTCTCTGCGCTCTTTCTCTCTCTCTGCGCTCTTTCTCTCTCTGCGCTCTTTCTCTCTCTGCGCTCTTTCTCTCTCTGCGCTCTTTCTCTCTCTGCGCTCTTTCTCTCTCTCTGCGCTCTTTCTCTCTCTCTGCGCTCTTTCTCTCTCTCTGCGTTCTTTCTCTCTCTCTGCGCTCTTTCTTTCTCTGTCTGCGCTCTTTCTTTCTCTGTCTGCGCTCTTTCTTCCTCTCTCTCTCTCTGCGCTCTTTTTATCTCTACGCTCTTTCTCTCTCTCTGCGCTCTTTCTTTCTCTCTCTCTGCGCTCTCTCTCTCTGCGCTCTCTCTCTCTGCGCTCTCTCTCTGTCTGCGCTCTCTCTCTCTGCGCTCTTTCTCTCTCTCTCTGCACTCTTTCTCTCTCTATGTGCTCTTTCTTTCTCTCTGCGCTCTTTCTTTCTCTCTCTCTGCGCTCTTTCTTTCTCTCTCTCTCTGCGCTCTTTCTTACTCTCTCTCTCTGCGCTCTTTCTTTCTCTCTGCGCTCTTTCTCTCTCACTCTCTGCGCTCTTTCTTTCTCTCTCTGCGCTCTTTCTTTCTCTCTCTGCGCTCTTTCTTTCTCTCTCTCTGCGCTCTTTCTTTCTCTCTCTCTCTGCGCTCTTTCTTTCTCTCTCTCTCTGCGCTCTTTCTTTCTCTCTCTCTCTGCGCTCTTTCTTTCTCTCTGCGCTCTTTCTCTCTCACTCTCTGCGCTCTTTCTTTCTCTCTCTGCGCTCTTTCTTTCTCTCTCTGCGCTCTTTATTTCTCTCTCTCTGCGCTCTTTGTCTCTCTCTGCGCTTTTTCTTTCTCTCTCTGCACTCTTTTTTTCTCTCTCTCTGTGCTCTTTCTCTCTCTCTGCGCTCTTTCTCTCTCTCTGCGCTCTTTCTTTCTCTCTGCGCTCTTCTCTCTCTGCGCTCTTTCTTTCTCTCTGCGCTCTTTCTTTCTCTCTGCGCTCTTTCTTTCTCTCTGCGCTCTTTCTTTCTCTCTGCGCTCTTTCTCTCTCTGCGCTCTTTCTCTCTCTGCGCTCTTTCTCTCTCTGCGCTCTTTCTCTCTCTGCGCTCCTTCTCTCTCTGCGCTCTTTCTCTCTCTGCGCTCTTTCTTTCTCTTTCTCTCTCTGCGCTCTCTCTCTCTCTCTGCGCTCTTTCTCTCTCTCTCTGCACTCTCTCTCTCTCTGCGCTCTTTCTTTCTCTTTCTCTCTCTGCGCTCTTTCTCTCTCTCGGCGCTCTTTCTTTCTTTCTCTCTGCACTCTTTCTTTCTTTCTGCGCTCTTTTTTTCTCTCTTTGCGCTCTTTCTTTCTCTCTCTGCGCTCTTTCTTTCTCTCTCTCTGCGCTCTTTCTTTCTCTGCGCTCTTTCTTTCTCTCTGCGCTCTTTATTTCTCTCTCTGCGCTCTCTCTCTCTGCGCTCTTTCTTTCTCTTTCTCTCTCTCTGCTCTCTTTCTCTCTCTCTCTCTGCGCTCTTTCTCTCTCTGTCTCTGCGCTCTTTCTTTCTCTTTCTCTCTCTGCGCTCTTTCTCTCTGCGCTCTTTCTTTCTCTCTGCGCACTTTCTTTCTCTCTCTCTGCGCTCTTTCTCTCTCTCTGCGCTCTTTCTTTCTCTCTGCGCTCTTTCTTTCTCTCTTTCTGCGTTCTTTCTCTCTCTCTCTCTGCGCTCTTTCTCTCTCTCTCTCTGCGCTCTTTCTCTCTCTCTCTCTGCGCTCTTTCTCTCTCTCTCTCTGCGCTCTTTCTCTCTCTCTCTCTGCGCTCTTTCTTTCTCTTTCTCTCTCTGCGCTCTTTCTTTCTCTCTGCGCACTTTCTTTCTCTCTCTTTGCGCTCTTTCTCTCTCTCTGCGCTCTTTCTTTCTCTCTGCGCACTTTCTTTCTCTCTCTCTGCGCTCTTTCTTTCTCTCTGCGCTCTCTCTCTCTGCGCTCTTTCTTTCTCTCTCTGCGCTCTTTCTTTCTCTCTGCGCTCTTTCTCTCTCTCTTTCTGCGCTCTTTCTTTCTCTTTCTCTCTCTGCGCTCTCTCTCTCTGCGCTCTCTCTCTCTGCACTCTTTCTTTCTCGCTGCACTCTTTCTTTCTCTCTGCGCTCTTTCTTTCTCTCTCTGCGCTCTTTCTTTCTCTGCGCTCTTTCTTTCTCTCTCTGCGCTCTTTATTTCTTTCTCTGCGCTCTCTCTCTCTCTCTGCGCTCTCTCTCTGCGCTCTCTCTCTGCGCTCTCTCTCTGCGCTCTCTCTCTGCGCTCTTTCTTTCTCTCTCTGCGCTGTTTCTTTCTCTCTCTGCGCTCTTTCTCTCTCTCTGCGCTCTTTCTCTCTCTGCGCTCTTTCTCTCTCTGCGCTCTTTCTCTCTCTGCGCTCTTTCTCTCTCTGCGCTCTTTCTCTCTCTCTGCGCTCTTTCTCTCTCTCTGCGCTCTTTCTCTCTCTCTGCGCTCTTTCTCTCTCTCTGCGTTCTTTCTCTCTCTCTGCGCTCTTTCTTTCTCTGTCTGCGCTCTTTCTTTCTCTGTCTGCGCTCTTTCTTCCTCTCTCTCTCTCTGCGCTCTTTTTTTCTCTACGCTCTTTCTCTCTCTCTGTGCTCTTTCTTTCTCTCTCTCTGCGCTCTCTCTCTCTGCGCTCTCTCTCTCTGCGCTCTCTCTCTGTCTGCGCTCTCTCTCTGCGCGCTTTCTCTCTCTCTCTGCACTCTTTCTCTCTCTATGTGCTCTTTCTTTCTCTCTGCGCTCTTTCTTTCTCTCTCTCTGCGCTCTTTCTTTCTCTCTCTCTCTCTGCGCTCTTTCTTTCTCTCTCTCTCTGCGCTCTTTCTTTCTCTCTGCGCTCTTTCTCTCTCACTCTCTGCGCTCTTTCTTTCTCTCTCTGCGCTCTTTCTTTCTCTCTCTGCGCTCTTTATTTCTCTCTCTCTGCGCTCTTTCTTTCTCTCTGCGCTCTTTCTTTCTCTCTCTCTGCGCTCTTTCTTTCTCTCTCTGCGCTCTTTCTTTCTCTCTCTCTCTGCGCTCTTTCTTTCTCTCTGCGCTCTTTCTCTCTCACTCTCTGCGCTCTTTCTTTCTCTCTCTGCGCTCTTTCTTTCTCTCTCTGCGCTCTTTATTTCTCTCTCTCTGCGCTCTTTGTCTCTCTCTGCGCTTTTTCTTTCTCTCTCTGCACTCTTTTTTTCTCTCTCTCTGCGCTCTTTCTCTCTCTCTGCGCTCTTTCTCTCTCTCTGCGCTCTTTCTTTCTCTCTGCGCTCTTCTCTCTCTGCGCTCTTTCTTTCTCTCTGCGCTCTTTCTTTCTCTCTGCGCTCTTTCTTTCTCTCTGCGCTCTTTCTTTCTCTCTGCGCTCTTTCTTTCTCTCTGCGCTCTTTCTTTCTCTCTGCGCTCTTTCTTTCTCTCTGCGCTCTTTCTCTCTCTGCGCTCTTTCTCTCTCTGCGCTCTTTCTCTCTGCGCTCCTTCTCTCTCTGCGCTCCTTCTCTCTCTGCGCTCCTTCTCTCTCTGCGCTCTTTCTCTCTCTGCGCTCTTTCTCTCTCTGCGCTCTTTCTTTCTCTTTCTCTCTCTGCGCTCTCTCTCTCTGCGCTCTTTCTCTCTCTCTCTGCACTCTTTCTCTCTCTCTCTGCGCTCTTTCTTTCTCTTTCTCTCTCTGCGCTCTTTCTCTCTCTCGGCGCTCTTTCTTTCTTTCTCTCTGCGTTCTTTCTTTCTTTCTGCGCTCTTTTTTTCTCTCTTTGCGCTCTTTCTTTCTCTCTCTGCGCTCTTTCTCTCTCTGCGCTCTTTCTTTCTCTTTCTCTCTCTCTGCGCTCTTTCTCTCTCTCTCTCTCGGCGCTCTTTCTCTCTCTCTCTCTCGGCGCTCTTTCTTTTTCTTTCTCTATCTCTCTCTGCGCTCTCTCTCTGCGCTCTTTCTTTCTCTCTGCGCTCTTTCTTTCTTTCTCTCTGCGCTCTTTTTTTCTCTCTTTGCGCTCTTTTTCTCTCTCTCTGCGCTCTTTCTTTCTCTCTCTCTGCGCTCTTTCTTTCTCTGCGCTCTTTATTTCTCTCTCTGCGCTTTTTATTTCTCTCTCTGCGCTCTTTATTTCTCTCTCTGCGCTCTTTATTTCTCTCTCTGCGCTTTTTATTTCTCTCTCTGCGCTCTTTATTTCTCTCTCTGCGCTCTTTATTTCTCTCTCTGCGCTCTTTCTTTCTCTCTCTCTGCGCTCTTTCTTTCTCTCTCTCTGTGCTCTTTCTCTCTCTCTGTGCTCTTTCTCTCTCTCTGTGCTCTTTCTCTCTCTCTGTGCTCTTTCTCTCTCTCTGCGCTCTTTCTCTCTCTCTGCGCTCTTTCTCTCTCTCTGCGCTCTTTCTCTCTCTCTCTGCGCTTTTTCTTTCTCTCTCTCTGCGCTCTTTTTTCTCTCTCTCTGCGCTCTTTTTTTCTCTCTCTCTGCGCTCTTTTTTTCTCTCTCTCTGCGCTCTCTCTCTCTCTGCGCTCTTTCTTTCTCTCTGCGCTCTTTCTCTCTCTGCGCTCTTTCTCTCTCTCTGCGCTATTTCTCTCTCTCTGCGTTCTTTCTCTCTCTCTGCGCTCTTTCTCCCTCTTTGCACTCTTTCTTTCTCTCTCTGCGCTCTTTCTTTCTCTCTCTCTCTGCGCTCTTTCTTTCTCTCTCTCTGTGCTCTCTCTCTCTCTCTCGCTGCGCTCTTTCTCTCTCTCTCTGCGCTCTTTCTTTCTCTCTCTGCGCTCTTTCTTTCTCTCTCTCTGCGCTCTTTCTTTCTCTCTCTCTGCGCTCTTTCTTTCTCTCTGCGCTCTTTCTTTCTCTCTGCGCACTTTCTTTCTCTCTGCTCTCTTTCTCTCTCTCTGCTCTCTTTCTTTCTCTCTGCGCTCTTTCTTTCTCTCTGCGCTCTCTCTCTCTGCGCTCTCTCTCTCTCTGCGCTCTCTCTCTCTCTGCACTCTCTCTCTCTCTGCGCTCTCTGTCTCTGCGCTCTTTCTTTCTCTCTCTCTGCGCTCTTTCTCTCTCTCTGCGCTCTTTCTTTCTCTCTCTCTCTGCGCTCTTTCTTCCTCTCTCTGCGCTCTTTCTTTCTCTGCGCTTTTTCTTTCTCTCTCTCTCTCTGCACTCTTACTTTCTCTCTCTCTGCGCTCTTTCTTTCTCTCTCTGCGCTCTTTCTTTCTCTCTCTGCGCTCTTTCTTTCTCTCTCTGCGCTCTTTCTTTCTCTCTCTGCGCTCTTTCTTTCTCTCTCTGCGCTCTTTCTTTCTCTCTCTGCGCTCTCTCTCTCTCTCTGCGCTCTTTCTCTCTATCTGCGCTTCTCTGCGCTCTTTCTCTCTCTCTCTCTGCGCTCTTTCTCTCTCTCTCTGCGCTCTTTCTTTCTCTTTCTCTCTCTGCGCTCTCTCTCTGCGCACTTTCTTTCTCTCTCTCTGCGCTCTTTCTCTCTCTCTGCGCTCTTTCTTTCTCTCTGCGCTCTCTCTCTCTGCGCTCTTTCTTTCTCTCTCTCTGCGCTCTTTCTCTCTCTCTCTCTCTCTCTCTGCTCTCTTTCTTTCTCTTTCTCTCTATGCGCTCTTTCTTTCTCTTTCTCTCTCTGCGCTCTTTCTTTCTCTCTGCGCACTTTCTTTCTCTCTCTCTGCGCTCTTTCTTTCTCTATCTCTGCGCTCTTTCTCTCTCTCTGCGCTCTTTCTTTCTCTCTGCGCTCTTTCTTTCTCTTTCTCTCTCTGCGCTCTTTCTTTCTCTTTCTCTCTCTGCGCTCTTTCTTTCTCTTTCTCTCTCTGCGCTCTTTCTCTCTGCTCTCTTTCTTTCTCTCTGCGCTCTTTCTTTCTCTCTGCGCTCTTTCTTTCTCTCTGCGCTCTTTTTTTCTCTCTTTGCGCTCTTTTTTTCTCTTTTTGCGCTCTTTCTTTCTCTCTCTCTGCGCTCTTTCTTTCTCTCTCTGCGCTCTTTCTTTCTTTCTCTGCGCTCTCTCTCTCTGCGCTCTCTCTCTGCGCTCTCTCTCTGCGCTCTTTCTTTCTCTCTCTCTGCGCTCTTTCTTTCTCTCTCTGCGCTCTTTCTCTCTCTGCGCTCTTTCTCTCTCTGCGCTCTTTCTTTCTCTCTCTCTGCGCTCTTTCTTTCTTTCTCTCTGCGCTCTTTTTTTCTCTCTGCACTCTTTCTTTCTCTCTCTCTGCGCTCTCTCTCTGCGCTCTTTCTTTCTCTTTCTCTGCGCTCTTTCTCTCTCTCTCTCTGCGCTCTTTCTCTCTCTCTCTGCGCTCTTTCTTTCTCTTTCTCTCTCTGCGCTCTTTCTTTCTCTCTGGGCACTTTCTTTCTCTCTCTCTGCGCTCATTCTCTCTCTCTGCGCTCTTTCTTTCTCTCTGCGCTCTCTCTCTCTGCGCTCTTTCTTTCTCTCTCTGCGCTCTTTCTTTCTCTCTCTCTGCGCTCTTTCTCTCTCTCTCTCTGCGCTCTCTCTCTCTCTCTCTGCGCTCTTTCTTTCTCTTTCTCTCTCTGCGCTCTTTCTTTCTCTTTCTCTCTCTGCGCTCTCTCTCTCTGTGCTCTTTCTTTCTCTCTGCGCTCTTTCTTTCTCTCTGCGCTCTGTTTTTCTCTCTTTGCGCTCTTTCTTTCTCTCTTTGCGCTCTTTCTTTCTCTCTCTGCGCTCTTTCTTTCTCTCTCTCTGCGCTCTTTCTTTCTCTGCGCTCTTTCTTTCTCTCTCTGCGCTCTTTATTTCTCTCTCTGCGCTCTCTCTCTGCGCTCTTTCTTTCTCTCTCTCTGCGCTCTTTCTTTCTCTCTCTGCGCTCTTTCTTTCTCTCTCTCTGCGCTCTTTCTCTCTCTCTGCGCTCTTTCTCTCTCTCTGCGCTCTTTCTCTCTCTCTGTGCTCTTTCTCTCTCTGCGCTCTTTCTCTCTCTGCGCTCTCTCTCTCTGCGCTCTTTCTTTCTCTCTCTCTGCGCTCTTTCTTTCTTTCTCTGCGCTCTTTCTTTCTCTCTGCGCTCTTTATTTCTCTCTCTGCGCTCTCTCTCTCTCTCTGCGCTCTCTCTGCGCTCTTTCTTTCTCTCTCTCTGCGCTTTTTCTTTCTCTCTGCGCTCTTTCTTTCTCTTTCTCTCTCTCTGCGCTCTTTCTCTTTCTCTCTCTGCGCTCTTTCTCTCTCTCTCTCTGCGCTCTTTCTTTCTCTTTCTCTCTCTGCGCTCTTTCTCTCTGCGCTCTTTCTTTCTCTCTGCGCACTTTCTTTCTCTCTCTCTGCGCTCTTTCTCTCTCTCTGCGCTCTTTCTTTCTCTCTGCGCTCTTTCTTTCTCTCTCTGCGCTCTTTCTTTCTCTCTTTCTGCGCTCTTTCTCTCTCTCTCTCTGCGCTCTTTCTCTCTCTCTCTCTGCGCTCTTTCTTTCTCTTTCTCTCTCTGCGCTCTTTCTTTCTCTTTCTCTCTCTGCGCTCTTTCTCTCTGCGCTCTTTCTTTCTCTCTGCGCACTTTCTTTCTCTCTCTTTGCGCTCTTTCTCTCTCTCTGCGCTCTTTCTTTCTCTCTGCGCACTTTCTTTCTCTCTCTCTGCGCTCTTTCTTTCTCTCTGCGCTCTCTCTCTCTGTGCTCTTTCTTTCTCTCTCTGCGCTCTCTCTCTCTGCGCTCTTTCTTTCTCTCTCTGCGCTCTTTCTTTCTCTCTCTCTGCGCTCTTTCTCTCTCTCTTTCTGCGCTCTTTCTTTCTCTTTCTCTCTCTGCGCTCTCTCTCTCTGCGCTCTCTCTCTCTGCGCTCTTTCTTTCTCGCTGCACTCTTTCTTTCTCTCTGCGCTCTTTTTTTCTCTCTTTGCACTCTTTTTTTCTCTCTTTGCGCTCTTTCTTTCTCTCTCTGCGCTCTTTCTTTCTCTGCGCTCTTTCTTTCTCTCTCTGCGCTCTTTATTTCTCTCTCTGCGCTCTCTCTCTCTCTTTGCGCTCTCTCTCTGCGCTCTCTCTCTGCGCTCTTTCTTTCTCTCTCTGCGCTGTTTCTTTCTCTCGCTGCGCTCTTTCTCTCTCTCTGCGCTCTTTCTCTCTCTCTGTGCTCTTTCTCTCTCTGCGCTCTTTCTCTCTCTGCGCTCTTTCTCTCTCTGCGCTCTTTCTCTCTCTCTGCGCTCTTTCTCTCTCTCTGCGTTCTTTCTCTCTCTCTGCGTTCTTTCTCTCTCTCTGCGCTCTTTCTTTCTCTGTCTGCGCTCTTTCTTTCTCTGTCTGCGCTCTTTCTTCCTCTCTCTCTCTGCGCTCTTTTTTTCTCTACGCTCTTTCTCTCTCTCTGCGCTCTTTCTTTCTCTCTCTCTGCGCTCTCTCTCTCTGCGCTCTCTCTCTCTGCGCTCTCTCTCTGTCTGCGCTCTCTCTCTCTGCGCTCTTTCTCTCTCTCTGCGCTCTTTCTCTCTCTATGTGCTCTTTCTTTCTCTCTGCGCTCTTTCTTTCTCTCTCTCTGCGCTCTTTCTTTCTCTCTCTCTCTGCGCTCTTTCTTTCTCTCTCTCTCTGCGCTCTTTCTTTCTCTCTGCGCTCTTTCTCTCTCACTCTCTGCGCTCTTTCTTTCTCTCTCTGCGCTCTTTCTTTCTCTCTCTGCGCTCTTTATTTCTCTCTCTCTGCGCTCTTTGTCTCTCTCTGCGCTTTTTCTTTCTCTCTGCACTCTTTTTTTCTCTCTCTCTGTGCTCTTTCTCTCTCTCTGCGCTCTTTCTTTCTCTCTGCGCTCTTCTCTCTCTGCGCTCTTTCTTTCTCTCTGCGCTCTTTCTTTCTCTCTGCGCTCTTTCTTTCTCTCTGCGCTCTTTCTCTCTCTGCGCTCTTTCTCTCTCTGCGCTCTTTCTCTCTCTGCGCTCTTTCTCTCTCTGCGCTCCTTCTCTCTCTGCGCTCTTTCTCTCTCTGCGCTCTTTCTTTCTCTTTCTCTCTCTGCGCTCTCTCTCTCTGCGCTCTTTCTCTCTCTCTCTGCACTCTCTCTCTCTCTCTCTGCGCTCTTTCTTTCTCTTTCTCTCTCTGCGCTCTTTCTCTCTCTCGGCGCTCTTTCTTTCTTTCTCTCTGCGCTCTTTCTTTCTTTCTGCGCTCTTTTTTTCTCTCTGCGCTCTTTCTTTCTCTCTCTGCGCTCTTTCTTTCTCTCTCTCTGCGCTCTTTCTTTCTCTGCGCTCTTTCTTTCTCTCTCTGCGCTCTTTCTTTCTCTCTCTGCGCTCTCTCTCTCTCTCTGCGCTCTTTCTTTCTCTCTCTCTGCGCTCTTTCTTTCTCTCTGCGCTCTTTCTTTCTCTTTCTCTCTCTCTGCGCTCTTTCTCTCTCTCTCTCTGCGCTCTTTCTCTCTCTCTCTCTGCGCTCTTTCTTTCTCTTTCTCTCTCTGCGCTCTCTCTCTGCGCACTTTCTTTCTCTCTCTCTGCGCTCTTTCTCTCTCTCTGCGCTCTTTCTTTCTCTCTGCGCTCTCTCTCTCTGCGCTCTTTCTTTCTCTCTCTCTGCGCTCTTTCTCTCTCTCTCTCTCTCTCTCTGCTCTCTTTCTTTCTCTTTCTCTCTATGCGCTCTTTCTTTCTCTTTCTCTCTCTGCGCTCTTTCTTTCTCTCTGCGCACTTTCTTTCTCTCTCTCTGCGCTCTTTCTTTCTCTCTCTCTGCGCTCTTTCTCTCTCTCTGCGCTCTTTCTTTCTCTTTCTCTCTCTGCGCTCTTTCTTTCTCTTTCTCTCTCTGCGCTCTTTCTTTCTCTTTCTCTCTCTGCGCTCTTTCTCTCTGCTCTCTTTCTTTCTCTCTGCGCTCTTTCTTTCTCTCTGCGCTCTTTCTTTCTCTCTGCGCTCTTTTTTTCTCTCTTTGCGCTCTTTTTTTCTCTTTTTGCGCTCTTTCTTTCTCTCTCTCTGCGCTCTTTCTTTCTCTCTCTGCGCTCTTTCTTTCTTTCTCTGCGCTCTCTCTCTCTGCGCTCTCTCTCTGCGCTCTCTCTCTGCGCTCTTTCTTTCTCTCTCTCTGCGCTCTTTCTTTCTCTCTCTGCGCTCTTTCTCTCTCTGCGCTCTTTCTCTCTCTGCGCTCTTTCTTTCTCTCTCTCTGCGCTCTCTCTCTGCGCTCTTTCTTTCTCTTTCTCTGCGCTCTTTCTCTCTCTCTCTCTGCGCTCTTTCTCTCTCTCTCTGCGCTCTTTCTTTCTCTTTCTCTCTCTGCGCTCTTTCTTTCTCTCTGGGCACTTTCTTTCTCTCTCTCTGCGCTCATTCTCTCTCTCTGCGCTCTTTCTTTCTCTCTGCGCTCTCTCTCTCTGCGCTCTTTCTTTCTCTCTCTGCGCTCTTTCTTTCTCTCTCTCTGCGCTCTTTCTCTCTCTCTCTCTGCGCTCTCTCTCTCTCTCTCTGCGCTCTTTCTTTCTCTTTCTCTCTCTGCGCTCTTTCTTTCTCTTTCTCTCTCTGCGCTCTCTCTCTCTGTGCTCTTTCTTTCTCTCTGCGCTCTTTCTTTCTCTCTGCGCTCTGTTTTTCTCTCTTTGCGCTCTTTCTTTCTCTCTTTGCGCTCTTTCTTTCTCTCTCTGCGCTCTTTCTTTCTCTCTCTCTGCGCTCTTTCTTTCTCTGCGCTCTTTCTTTCTCTCTCTGCGCTCTTTATTTCTCTCTCTGCGCTCTCTCTCTCTCTGCGCTCTCTCTCTGCGCTCTTTCTTTCTCTCTCTCTGCGCTCTTTCTTTCTCTCTCTGCGCTCTTTCTTTCTCTCTCTCTGCGCTCTTTCTCTCTCTCTGCGCTCTTTCTCTCTCTCTGCGCTCTTTCTCTCTCTCTGTGCTCTTTCTCTCTCTGCGCTCTTTCTCTCTCTGCGCTCTCTCTCTCTGCGCTCTTTCTTTCTCTCTCTCTGCGCTCTTTCTTTCTTTCTCTGCGCTCTTTCTTTCTCTCTGCGCTCTTTATTTCTCTCTCTGCGCTCTCTCTCTCTCTCTGCGCTCTCTCTGCGCTCTTTCTTTCTCTCTCTCTGCGCTTTTTCTTTCTCTCTGCGCTCTTTCTTTCTCTTTCTCTCTCTCTGCGCTCTTTCTCTTTCTCTCTCTGCGCTCTTTCTCTCTCTCTCTCTGCGCTCTTTCTTTCTCTTTCTCTCTCTGCGCTCTTTCTCTCTGCGCTCTTTCTTTCTCTCTGCGCACTTTCTTTCTCTCTCTCTGCGCTCTTTCTCTCTCTCTGCGCTCTTTCTTTCTCTCTGCGCTCTTTCTTTCTCTCTCTGCGCTCTTTCTTTCTCTCTTTCTGCGCTCTTTCTCTCTCTCTCTCTGCGCTCTTTCTCTCTCTCTCTCTGCGCTCTTTCTTTCTCTTTCTCTCTCTGCGCTCTTTCTTTCTCTTTCTCTCTCTGCGCTCTTTCTCTCTGCGCTCTTTCTTTCTCTCTGCGCACTTTCTTTCTCTCTCTTTGCGCTCTTTCTCTCTCTCTGCGCTCTTTCTTTCTCTCTGCGCACTTTCTTTCTCTCTCTCTGCGCTCTTTCTTTCTCTCTGCGCTCTCTCTCTCTGCGCTCTTTCTTTCTCTCTCTGCGCTCTCTCTCTCTGCGCTCTTTCTTTCTCTCTCTGCGCTCTTTCTTTCTCTCTCTCTGCGCTCTTTCTCTCTCTCTTTCTGCGCTCTTTCTTTCTCTTTCTCTCTCTGCGCTCTCTCTCTCTGCGCTCTCTCTCTCTGCGCTCTTTCTTTCTCGCTGCACTCTTTCTTTCTCTCTGCGCTCTTTTTTTCTCTCTTTGCACTCTTTTTCTCTCTCTTTGCGCTCTTTCTTTCTCTCTCTGCGCTCTTTCTTTCTCTGCGCTCTTTCTTTCTCTCTCTGCGCTCTTTATTTCTCTCTCTGCGCTCTCTCTCTCTCTTTGCGCTCTCTCTCTGCGCTCTCTCTCTGCGCTCTTTCTTTCTCTCTCTGCGCTGTTTCTTTCTCTCGCTGCGCTCTTTCTCTCTCTCTGCGCTCTTTCTCTCTCTCTGTGCTCTTTCTCTCTCTGCGCTCTTTCTCTCTCTGCGCTCTTTCTCTCTCTGCGCTCTTTCTCTCTCTCTGCGCTCTTTCTCTCTCTCTGCGTTCTTTCTCTCTCTCTGCGTTCTTTCTCTCTCTCTGCGCTCTTTCTTTCTCTGTCTGCGCTCTTTCTTTCTCTGTCTGCGCTCTTTCTTCCTCTCTCTCTCTGCGCTCTTTTTTTCTCTACGCTCTTTCTCTCTCTCTGCGCTCTTTCTTTCTCTCTCTCTGCGCTCTCTCTCTCTGCGCTCTCTCTCTCTGCGCTCTCTCTCTGTCTGCGCTCTCTCTCTCTGCGCTCTTTCTCTCTCTCTCTGCGCTCTTTCTCTCTCTATGTGCTCTTTCTTTCTCTCTGCGCTCTTTCTTTCTCTCTCTCTGCGCTCTTTCTTTCTCTCTCTCTCTGCGCTCTTTCTTTCTCTCTCTCTCTGCGCTCTTTCTTTCTCTCTGCGCTCTTTCTCTCTCACTCTCTGCGCTCTTTCTTTCTCTCTCTGCGCTCTTTCTTTCTCTCTCTGCGCTCTTTATTTCTCTCTCTCTGCGCTCTTTGTCTCTCTCTGCGCTTTTTCTTTCTCTCTGCACTCTTTTTTTCTCTCTCTCTGTGCTCTTTCTCTCTCTCTGCGCTCTTTCTTTCTCTCTGCGCTCTTCTCTCTCTGCGCTCTTTCTTTCTCTCTGCGCTCTTTCTTTCTCTCTGCGCTCTTTCTTTCTCTCTGCGCTCTTTCTCTCTCTGCGCTCTTTCTCTCTCTGCGCTCTTTCTCTCTCTGCGCTCTTTCTCTCTCTGCGCTCCTTCTCTCTCTGCGCTCTTTCTCTCTCTGCGCTCTTTCTTTCTCTTTCTCTCTCTGCGCTCTCTCTCTCTGCGCTCTTTCTCTCTCTCTCTGCACTCTCTCTCTCTCTCTCTGCGCTCTTTCTTTCTCTTTCTCTCTCTGCGCTCTTTCTCTCTCTCGGCGCTCTTTCTTTCTTTCTCTCTGCGCTTTTTCTTTCTTTCTGCGCTCTTTTTTTCTCTCTTTGCGCTCTTTCTTTCTCTCTCTGCGCTCTTTCTTTCTCTCTCTCTGCGCTCTTTCTTTCTCTGCGCTCTTTCTTTCTCTCTCTGCGCTCTTTCTTTCTCTCTCTGCGCTCTCTCTCTCTCTCTGCGCTCTTTCTTTCTCTCTCTCTGCGCTCTTTCTTTCTCTCTGCGCTCTTTCTTTCTCTTTCTCTCTCTCTGCGCTCTTTCTCTCTCTCTCTCTGCGCTCTTTCTTTCTCTTTCTCTCTCTGCGCTCTTTCTCTCTGCGCTCTTTCTTTCTCTCTGCGCACTTTCTTTCTCTCTCTCTGCGCTCTTTCTCTCTCTCTGCACTCTTTCTTTCTCTCTGCGCTCTTTCTTTCTCTCTCTGCGCTCTTTCTTTCTCTCTTTCTGCACTCTTTCTCTCTCTATGTGCTCTTTCTTTCTCTCTGCGCTCTTTCTCTCTCTCTCTCTGCGCTCTTTCTCTCTCAGCGCTCTTTCTTTCTCTTTCTCTCTCTGCGCTCTTTCTTTCTCTTTCTCTCTCTGCGCTCTTTCTCTCTGCGCTCTTTCTTTCTCTCTGCGCACTTTCTTTCTCTCTCTTTGCGCTCTTTCTCTCTCTCTGCGCTCTTTCTTTCTCTCTGCGCACTTTCTTTCTCTCTCTCTGCGCTCTTTCTTTCTCTCTGCGCTCTCTCTCTCTGCGCTCTTTCTTTCTCTCTCTGCGCTCTTTCTTTCTCTCTCTCTGCGCTCTTTCTCTCTCTCTTTCTGCGCTCTCTCTTTCTCTTTCTCTCTCTGCGCTCTCTCTCTCTGCGCTCTCTCTCTCTGCGCTCTTTCTTTCTCGCTGCACTCTTTCTTTCTCTCTGCGCTCTTTCTTTCTCTCTGCGCTCTTTCTTTCTCTCTCTGTGCGCTTTCTTTCTCTGCGCTCTTTCTTTCTCTCTCTGCGCTCTTTATTTCTTTCTCTGCGCTCTCTCTCTCTCTCTGCGCTCTCTCTCTGCGCTCTCTCTCTGCGCTCTTTCTTTCTCTCTCTGCGCTGTTTCTTTCTCTCTCTGCGCTCTTTCTCTCTCTCTGCGCTCTTTCTCTCTCTCTGCGCTCTTTCTCTCTCTGCGCTCTTTCTCTCTCTGCGCTCTTTCTCTCTCTGCGCTCTTTCTCTCTCTGCGCTCTTTCTCTCTCTCTGCGCTCTTTCTCTCTCTCTGCGCTCTTTCTCTCTCTCTGCGTTCTTTCTCTCTCTCTGCGCTCTTTCTTTCTCTGTCTGCGCTCTTTCTTTCTCTGTCTGCGCTCTTTCTTCCTCTCTCTCTCTCTGCGCTCTTTTTATCTCTACGCTCTTTCTCTCTCTCTGCGCTCTTTCTTTCTCTCTCTCTGCGCTCTCTCTCTCTGCGCTCTCTCTCTGTCTGCGCTCTCTCTCTCTGCGCTCTTTCTCTCTCTCTCTGCACTCTTTCTCTCTCTATGTGCTCTTTCTTTCTCTCTGCGCTCTTTCTTTCTCTCTCTCTGCGCTCTTTCTTTCTCTCTCTCTCTGCGCTCTTTCTTACTCTCTCTCTCTGCGCTCTTTCTTTCTCTCTGCGCTCTTTCTCTCTCACTCTCTGCGCTCTTTCTTTCTCTCTCTGCGCTCTTTCTTTCTCTCTCTGCGCTCTTTATTTCTCTCTCTCTGCGCTCTTTCTTTCTCTCTGCGCTCTTTCTTTCTCTCTCTCTGCGCTCTTTCTTTCTCTCTCTCTCTGCGCTCTTTCTTTCTCTCTCTCTCTGCGCTCTTTCTTTCTCTCTCTCTCTGCGCTCTTTCTTTCTCTCTGCGCTCTTTCTCTCTCACTCTCTGCGCTCTTTCTTTCTCTCTCTGCGCTCTTTCTTTCTCTCTCTGCGCTCTTTATTTCTCTCTCTCTGCGCTCTTTGTCTCTCTCTGCGCTTTTTCTTTCTCTCTCTGCACTCTTTTTTTCTCTCTCTCTGTGCTCTTTCTCTCTCTCTGCGCTCTTTCTCTCTCTCTGCGCTCTTTCTTTCTCTCTGCGCTCTTCTCTCTCTGCGCTCTTTCTTTCTCTCTGCGCTCTTTCTTTCTCTCTGTGCTCTTTCTTTCTCTCTGCGCTCTTTCTCTCTCTGCGCTCTTTCTCTCTCTGCGCTCTTTCTCTCTCTGCGCTCTTTCTCTCTCTGCGCTCTTTCTCTCTCTGCGCTCTTTCTCTCTCTGCGCTCCTTCTCTCTCTGCGCTCTTTCTCTCTCTGCGCTCTTTCTTTCTCTTTCTCTCTCTGCGCTCTCTCTCTCTCTCTGCGCTCTTTCTCTCTCTCTCTGCACTCTCTCTCTCTCTGCGCTCTTTCTTTCTCTTTCTCTCTCTGCGCTCTTTCTCTCTCTCGGCGCTCTTTCTTTCTTTCTCTCTGCGCTCTTTCTTTCTTTCTGCGCTCTTTTTTTCTCTCTTTGCGCTCTTTCTTTCTCTCTCTGCGCTCTTTCTTTCTCTCTCTCTGCGCTCTTTCTTTCTCTGCGCTCTTTCTTTCTCTCTGCGCTCTTTATTTCTCTCTCTGCGCTCTCTCTCTCTGCGCTCTTTCTTTCTCTCTCTCTGCGCTCTTTCTTTCTCTCTGCGCTCTTTCTTTCTCTTTCTCTCTCTCTGCTCTCTTTCTCTCTCTCTCTCTGCGCTCTTT
The DNA here is from genome assembly GCF_040206685.1 of Ascaphus truei. Lineage (NCBI taxonomy): Eukaryota > Metazoa > Chordata > Amphibia > Anura > Ascaphidae > Ascaphus > Ascaphus truei. Next base: position 317,203 of record NW_027455621.1, read on the forward strand.
CTCTCTCTGTCTCTGCGCTCTTTCTTTCTCTTTCTCTCTCTGCGCTCTTTCTCTCTGCGCTCTTTCTTTCTCTCTGCGCACTTTCTTTCTCTCTCTCTGCGCTCTTTCTCTCTCTCTGCGCTCTTTCTTTCTCTCTCTCTGCGCTCTTTCTCTCTCTCTCTCTGCGCTCTTTCTCTCTCTCTCTCTGCGCTCTTTCTTTCTCTTTCTCTCTCTGCGCTCTTTCTTTCTCTCTGCGCACTTTCTTTCTCTCTCTTTGCGCTCTTTCTCTCTCTCTGCGCTCTTTCTTTCTCTCTGCGCACTTTCTTTCTCTCTCTCTGCGCTCTTTCTTTCTCTCTGCGCTCTCTCTCTCTGCGCTCTTTCTTTCTCTCTCTGCGCTCTTTCTTTCTCTCTGCGCTCTTTCTCTCTCTCTTTCTGCGCTCTTTCTTTCTCTTTCTCTCTCTGCGCTCTCTCTCTCTGCGCTCTCTCTCTCTGCACTCTTTCTTTCTCGCTGCACTCTTTCTTTCTCTCTGCGCTCTTTCTTTCTCTCTCTGCGCTCTTTCTTTCTCTGCGCTCTTTCTTTCTCTCTCTGCGCTCTTTATTTCTTTCTCTGCGCTCTCTCTCTCTCTCTGCGCTCTCTCTCTGCGCTCTCTCTCTGCGCTCTCTCTCTGCGCTCTCTCTCTGCGCTCTTTCTTTCTCTCTCTGCGCTGTTTCTTTCTCTCTCTGCGCTCTTTCTCTCTCTCTGCGCTCTTTCTCTCTCTCTGCGCTCTTTCTCTCTCTGCGCTCTTTCTCTCTCTGCGCTCTTTCTCTCTCTGCGCTCTTTCTCTCTCTGCGCTCTTTCTCTCTCTCTGCGCTCTTTCTCTCTCTCTGCGCTCTTTCTCTCTCTCTGCGTTCTTTCTCTCTCTCTGCGCTCTTTCTTTCTCTGTCTGCGCACTTTCTTTCTCTGTCTGCGCTCTTTCTTCCTCTCTCTCTCTCTGCGTTCTTTCTCTCTCTCTGCGCTCTTTCTTTCTCTGTCTGCGCTCTTTCTTTCTCTGTCTGCGCTCTTTCTTCCTCTCTCTCTCTCTGCGCTCTTTTTTTCTCTACGCTCTTTCTCTCTCTCTGTGCTCTTTCTTTCTCTCTCTCTGCGCTCTCTCTCTCTGCGCTCTCTCTCTCTGCGCTCTCTCTCTGTCTGCGCTCTCTCTCTGCGCTCTTTCTCTCTCTATGTGCTCTTTCTTTCTCTCTGCGCTCTTTCTTTCTCTCTCTCTGCGCTCTTTCTTTCTCTCTCTCTCTCTGCGCTCTTTCTTTCTCTCTCTCTCTGCGCTCTTTCTTTCTCTCTGCGCTCTTTCTCTCTCACTCTCTGCGCTCTTTCTTTCTCTCTCTGCGCTCTTTCTTTCTCTCTCTGCGCTCTTTATTTCTCTCTCTCTGCGCTCTTTCTTTCTCTCTGCGCTCTTTCTTTCTCTCTCTCTGCGCTCTTTCTTTCTCTCTCTCTGCGCTCTTTCTTTCTCTCTCTCTGCGCTCTTTCTTTCTCTCTGCGCTCTTTCACTCTCACTCTCTGCGCTCTTTCTTTCTCTCTCTGCGCTCTTTCTTTCTCTCTCTGCGCTCTTTATTTCTCTCTCTCTGCGCTCTTTGTCTCTCTCTGCGCTTTTTCTTTCTCTCTCTGCACTCTTTTTTTCTCTCTCTCTGCGCTCTTTCTCTCTCTCTGCGCTCTTTCTCTCTCTCTGCGCTCTTTCTTTCTCTCTGCGCTCTTCTCTCTCTGCGCTCTTTCTTTCTCTCTGCGCTCTTTCTTTCTCTCTGCGCTCTTTCTTTCTCTCTGCGCTCTTTCTTTCTCTCTGCGCTCTTTCTCTCTCTGCGCTCTTTCTCTCTCTGCGCTCTTTCTCTCTCTGCGCTCCTTCTCTCTCTGCGCTCCTTCTCTCTCTGCGCTCCTTCTCTCTCTGCGCTCTTTCTCTCTCTGCGCTCTTTCTCTCTCTGCGCTCTTTCTTTCTCTTTCTCTCTCTGCGCTCTCTCTCTCTCTCTGCGCTCTTTCTCTCTCTCTCTGCACTCTTTCTCTCTCTCTCTCTGCGCTCTTTCTTTCTCTTTCTCTCTCTGCGCTCTTTCTCTCTCTCGGCGCTCTTTCTTTCTTTCTCTCTGCGCTCTTTCTTTCTTTCTGCGCTCTTTTTTTCTCTCTTTGCGCTCTTTCTTTCTCTCTCTGCGCACTTTCTCTCTCTGCGCTCTTTCTTTCTCTTTCTCTCTCTCTGCGCTCTTTCTCTCTCTCTCTCTCGGCGCTCTTTCTCTCTCTCTCTCTCGGCGCTCTTTCTTTTTCTTTCTCTATCTCTCTCTGCGCTCTCTCTCTGCGCTCTTTCTTTCTCTCTGCGCTCTTTCTTTCTTTCTCTCTGCGCTCTTTTTTTCTCTCTTTGCGCTCTTTCTTTCTCTCTCTCTCTGCGCTCTTTCTTTCTCTGCGCTTTTTATTTCTCTCTCTGCGCTCTTTATTTCTCTCTCTGCGCTCTTTATTTCTCTCTCTGCGCTCTTTATTTCTCTCTCTGCGCTTTTTATTTCTCTCTCTGCGCTCTTTATTTCTCTCTCTGCGCTCTTTATTTCTCTCTCTGCGCTCTTTCTTTCTCTCTCTCTGCGCTCTTTCTTTCTCTCTCTCTCTGTGCTCTTTCTCTCTCTCTGTGCTCTTTCTCTCTCTCTGTGCTCTTTCTCTCTCTCTGTGCTCTTTCTCTCTCTCTGCGCTCTTTCTCTCTCTCTGCGCTCTTTCTCTCTCTCTGCGCTCTTTCTCTCTCTCTCTGCGCTTTTTCTTTCTCTCTCTCTGCGCTCTTTTTTTCTCTCTCTCTGCGCTCTTTTTTTCTCTCTCTCTGCGCTCTTTTTTTCTCTCTCTCTGCGCTCTCTCTCTCTCTGCGCTCTTTCTTTCTCTCTGCGCTCTTTCTCTCTCTGCGCTCTTTCTCTCTCTCTGCGTTCTTTCTCTCTCTCTGCGCTCTTTCTCCCTCTTTGCACTCTTTCTTTCTCTCTCTGCGCTCTTTCTTTCTCTCTCTCTCTGCGCTCTTTCTTTCTCTCTCTCTGTGCTCTCTCTCTCTCTCTCGCTGCGCTCTTTCTCTCTCTCTCTGCGCTCTTTCTTTCTCTCTCTGCGCTCTTTCTTTCTCTCTCTCTGCGCTCTTTCTTTCTCTCTCTCTGCGCTCTTTCTTTCTCTCTGCGCTCTTTCTTTCTCTCTGCGCACTTTCTTTCTCTCTGCTCTCTTTCTCTCTCTCTGCTCTCTTTCTTTCTCTCTGCGCTCTTTCTTTCTCTCTGCGCTCTCTCTCTCTGCGCTCTCTCTCTCTCTGCGCTCTCTCTCTCTGCGCTCTCTCTCTCTCTGCGCTCTCTGTCTCTGCGCTCTTTCTTTCTCTCTCTCTGCGCTCTTTCTCTCTCTCTGCGCTCTTTCTTTCTCTCTCTCTCTGCGCTCTTTCTTCCTCTCTCTGCGCTCTTTCTTTCTCTGCGCTTTTTCTTTCTCTCTCTCTCTCTGCGCTCTTTCTTTCTTTCTCTCTGCGCTCTTTCTTTCTCTCTGCACTCTTACTTTCTCTCTCTCTGCGCTCTTTCTTTCTCTCTCTGCGCTCTTTCTTTCTCTCTCTGCGCTCTTTCTTTCTCTCTCTGCGCTCTTTCTTTCTTTCTCTCTGCGCTCTTTTTTTCTCTCTTTGCGCTCTTTTTCTCTCTCTCTGCGCTCTTTCTTTCTCTCTCTCTCTGCGCTCTTTCTTTCTCTGCGCTCTTTATTTCTCTCTCTGCGCTTTTTATTTCTCTCTCTGCGCTCTTTATTTCTCTCTCTGCGCTCTTTATTTCTCTCTCTGCGCTTTTTATTTCTCTCTCTGCGCTCTTTATTTCTCTCTCTGCTCTCTTTATTTCTCTCTCTGCGCTCTTTCTTTCTCTCTCTGCGCTCTTTCTTTCTCTCTCTCTGCGCTCTTTCTTTCTCTCTCTCTGTGCTCTTTCTCTCTCTCTGTGCTCTTTCTCTCTCTCTGTGCTCTTTCTCTCTCTCTGTGCTCTTTCTCTCTCTCTGCGCTCTTTCTCTCTCTCTGCGCTCTTTCTCTCTCTCTGCGCTCTTTCTCTCTCTCTCTGCGCTTTTTCTTTCTCTCTCTCTGCGCTCTTTTTTTCTCTCTCTCTGCGCTCTTTTTTTCTCTCTCTCTGCGCTCTTTTTTTCTCTCTCTCTGCGCTCTCTCTCTCTCTGCGCTCTTTCTTTCTCTCTGCGCTCTTTCTCTCTCTGCGCTCTTTCTCTCTCTCTGCGCTATTTCTCTCTCTCTGCGTTCTTTCTCTCTCTCTGCGCTCTTTCTCCCTCTTTGCACTCTTTCTTTCTCTCTCTGCGCTCTTTCTTTCTCTCTCTCTCTGCGCTCTTTCTTTCTCTCTCTCTGTGCTCTCTCTCTCTCTCTCGCTGCGCTCTTTCTCTCTCTCTCTGCGCTCTTTCTTTCTCTCTCTGCGCTCTTTCTTTCTCTCTCTCTGCGCTCTTTCTTTCTCTCTCTCTGCGCTCTTTCTTTATCTCTGCGCTCTTTCTTTCTCTCTGCGCACTTTCTTTCTCTCTGCTCTCTTTCTCTCTCTCTGCTCTCTTTCTTTCTCTCTGCGCTCTTTCTTTCTCTCTGCGCTCTCTCTCTCTGCGCTCTCTCTCTCTCTGCGCTCTCTCTCTCTCTGCGCTCTCTCTCTCTCTGCGCTCTCTGTCTCTGCGCTCTTTCTTTCTCTCTCTCTGCGCTCTTTCTCTCTCTCTGCGCTCTTTCTTTCTCTCTCTCTCTGCGCTCTTTCTTCCTCTCTCTGCGCTCTTTCTTTCTCTGCGCTTTTTCTTTCTCTCTCTCTCTCTGCGCTCTTTCTTTCTTTCTCTCTGCGCTCTTTCTTTCTCTCTGCACTCTTACTTTCTCTCTCTCTGCGCTCTTTCTTTCTCTCTCTGCGCTCTTTCTTTCTCTCTCTGCGCTCTTTCTTTCTCTCTCTGCGCTCTTTCTTTCTCTCTCTGCGCTCTTTCTTTCTCTCTCTGCGCTCTTTCTTTCTCTCTCTGCGCTCTCTCTCTCTCTCTGCGCTCTTTCTCTCTATCTGCGCTCTTTCTCTCTCTCTGCGCTCTTTCTTTCTCTTTCTCTCTCTCTGCGCTCTTTCTCTCTCTCTCTCTGCGCTCTTTCTCTCTCTCTCTGCGCTCTTTCTTTCTCTTTCTCTCTCTGCGCTCTCTCTCTGCGCACTTTCTTTCTCTCTCTCTGCGCTCTTTCTCTCTCTCTGCGCTCTTTCTTTCTCTCTGCGCTCTCTCTCTCTGCGCTCTTTCTTTCTCTCTCTCTGCGCTCTTTCTCTCTCTCTCTCTCTGCTCTCTTTCTTTCTCTTTCTCTCTATGCGCTCTTTCTTTCTCTTTCTCTCTCTGCGCTCTTTCTTTCTCTCTGCGCACTTTCTTTCTCTCTCTCTGCGCTCTTTCTTTCTCTCTCTCTGCGCTCTTTCTCTCTCTCTGCGCTCTTTCTTTCTCTTTCTCTCTCTGCGCTCTTTCTTTCTCTTTCTCTCTCTGCGCTCTTTCTTTCTCTTTCTCTCTCTGCGCTGTTTCTCTCTGCTCTCTTTCTTTCTCTCTGCGCTCTTTCTTTCTCTCTGCGCTCTTTCTTTCTCTCTGCGCTCTTTTTTTCTCTCTTTGCGCTCTTTTTTTCTCTTTTTGCGCTCTTTCTTTCTCTCTCTCTGCGCTCTTTCTTTCTCTCTCTGCGCTCTTTCTTTCTCTGCGCTCTCTCTCTCTGCGCTCTCTCTCTGCGCTCTCTCTCTGCGCTCTTTCTTTCTCTCTCTCTGCGCTCTTTCTTTCTCTCTCTGCGCTCTTTCTCTCTCTGCGCTCTTTCTCTCTCTGCGCTCTTTCTTTCTCTCTCTCTGCGCTCTTTCTTTCTTTCTCTCTGCGCTCTTTTTTTCTCTCTGCACTTTTTCTTTCTCTCTCTCTGCGCTCTCTCTCTGCGCTCTTTCTTTCTCTTTCTCTGCGCTCTTTCTCTCTCTCTCTCTGCGCTCTTTCTCTCTCTCTCTGCGCTCTTTCTTTCTCTTTCTCTCTCTGCGCTCTTTCTTTCTCTCTGGGCACTTTCTTTCTCTCTCTCTGCGCTCATTCTCTCTCTCTGCGCTCTTTCTTTCTCTCTGCGCTCTCTCTCTCTGCGCTCTTTCTTTCTCTCTCTGCGCTCTTTCTTTCTCTCTCTCTGCGCTCTTTCTCTCTCTCTCTCTGCGCTCTCTCTCTCTCTCTGCGCTCTTTCTTTCTCTTTCTCTCTCTGCGCTCTTTCTTTCTCTTTCTCTCTCTGCGCTCTCTCTCTCTGTGCTCTTTCTTTCTCTCTGCGCTCTTTCTTTCTCTCTGCGCTCTTTTTTTCTCTCTTTGCGCTCTTTCTTTCTCTCTTTGCGCTCTTTCTTTCTCTCTCTGCGCTCTTTCTTTCTCTCTCTCTGCGCTCTTTCTTTCTCTGCGCTCTTTCTTTCTCTCTCTGCGCTCTTTATTTCTCTCTCTGCGCTCTCTCTCTCTCTGCGCTCTCTCTCTGCGCTCTTTCTTTCTCTCTCTCTGCGCTCTTTCTTTCTCTCTCTGCGCTCTTTCTTTCTCTCTCTCTGCGCTCTTTCTCTCTCTCTGCGCTCTTTCTCTCTCTCTGCGCTCTTTCTCTCTCTCTGTGCTCTTTCTCTCTCTGCGCTCTTTCTCTCTCTGCGCTCTCTCTCTCTGCGCTCTTTCTTTCTCTCTCTCTGCGCTCTTTCTTTCTTTCTCTCTGCGCTCTTTCTTTCTCTCTGCACTCTTTCTTTCTCACTCTCTGCGCTCTTTCTCTCTCTCTCTGCGCTCTTTCTTTCTCTCTCTGCGCTTTTTCTTTCTCTCTCTCTGCGCTCTTTTTTTCTCTCTCTCTGCGCTCTTTTTTTCTCTCTCTCTGCGCTCTCTCTCTCTCTGCGCTCTTTCTTTCTCTCTGCGCTCTTTCTCTCTCTGCGCTCTTTCTCTCTCTGCGCTCTTTCTCTCTCTCTGCGCTCTTTCTCTCTCTCTGCGTTCTTTCTCTCTCTCTGCGCTCTTTCTCTCTCTTTGCACTTTTTCTTTCTCTCTCTCTCTGTGCTCTTTCTTTCTCTCTCTCTGCGCTCTCTCTCTCTCTCGCTGCGCTCTTTCTCTCTTTCTCTGCGCTCTTTCTTTCTCTCTCTGCGCTCTTTCTTTCTCTCTCTCTGCGCTCTTTCTTTCTCTCTGCGCTCTTTCTTTCTCTCTGTGCTCTTTCTTTCTCTCTGCGCACTTTCTTTCTCTCTGCTCTCTTTCTTTCTCTCTGCTCTCTTTCTCTCTCTCTGCGCTCTTTCTCTCTCTCTGCACTCTCTCTCTCTCTGCACTCTCTCTCTCTCTGCACTCTCTCTCTCTCTGCACTCTCTCTCTCTCTCTGCACTCTCTCTCTCTCTCTGTGCTCTCTCTCTCTCTGCTCTCTCTCTCTGCGCTCTCTCTCTCTGCGCTCTCTCTCTGCGCTCTTTCTTTCTCTCTCTCTGCGCTCTTTCTCTCTCTCTGCGCTCTTTCTTTCTCTCTCTCTCTGCGCTCTTTCTTCCTCTCTCTGCGCTCTTTCTTTCTCTGCGCTTTTTCTTTCTCTCTCTCTCTCTGCGCTCTTTCTTTCTTTCTCTCTGCGCTCTTTCTTTCTCTCTGCACTCTTACTTTCTCTCTCTCTGCGCTCTTTCTTTCTCTCTCTCTGCGCTCTTTCTCTCTCTCTGCGCTCTTTCTTTCTCTTTCTCTCTCTCTGCGCTCTTTCTCTCTCTCTCTCTGCGCTCTTTCTCTCTCTCTCTCTGCGCTCTTTCTTTCTCTTTCTCTCTCTGCGCTCTCTCTCTGCGCTCTTTCTTTCTCTCTGCGCACTTTCTTTCTCTCTCTCTGCGCTCTTTCTCTCTCTCTGCGCTCTTTCTTTCTCTCTGCGCTCTCTCTCTGCGCTCTTTCTTTCTCTCTCTGTGCTCTTTCTTTCTCTCTCTCTGCGCTCTTTCTCTCTCTCTCTCTCTCTGCGCTATTTCTTTCTCTTTCTCTCTATGCGCTCTTTCTTTCTCATCTCTCTCTGCGCTCTTTCTCTCTGCGCTCTTTCTTTCTCTCTGCGCACTTTCTTTCTCTCTCTCTGCGCTCTTTCTTTCTCTCTGCGCACTTTCTTTCTCTCTCTCTGCGCTCTTTCTCTCTCTCTGCGCTCTTTCTTTCTCTTTCTCTCTCTGCGCTCTTTCTTTCTCTTTCTCTCTCTGCGCTCTTTCTCTCTGCTCTCTTTCTTTCTCTCTGCGCTCTTTCTTTCTCTCTGCGCTCTTTTTTCTCTCTTTGCGCTCTTTTTTTCTCTTTTGCGCTCTTTCTTTCTCTCTCTGCGCTCTTTATTTCTCTCTCTGCGCTCTTTATTTCTCTCTCTGCGCTCTCTCTCTCTGCGCTCTCTCTCTGCGCTCTTTCTTTCTCTCTCTCTGCGCTCTTTCTTTCTCTCTCTGCGCTCTTTCTTTCTCTCTCTGCTCTCTTTCTTTCTCTCTCTGCGCTCTTTCTCTCTCTGCGCTCTTTCTCTCTCTGCGCTCTTTCTTTCTCTCTCTCTGCGCTCTTTCTTTCTTTCTGCGCTCTTTTTTTCTCTCTGCCCTCTTTCTTTCTCTCTCTCTGCGCTCTCTCTCTGCGCTCTTTCTTTCTCTTTCTCTGCGCTCTTTCTCTCTCTCTCTCTGCGCTCTTTCTCTCTCTCTCTGCGCTCTTTCTTTCTCTTTCTCTCTCTGCGCTCTTTCTCTCTGCGCTCTTTCTTTCTCTCTGCGCACTTTCTTTCTCTCTCTCTGCGCTCTTTCTCTCTCTCTGCGCTCTTTCTTTCTCTCTGCGCTCTCTCTATCTGCGCTCTTTCTTTCTCTCTCTGCGCTCTTTCTTTCTCTCTCTCTGCGCTCTTTCTCTCTCTCTCTCTGCGCTCTCTCTCTCTCTCTCTGCGCTCTTTCTTTCTCTTTCTCTCTCTGCGCTCTTTCTTTCTCTTTCTCTCTCTGCGCTCTCTCTCTCTGTGCTCTTTCTTTCTCTCTGCGCTCTTTTTTTCTCTCTTTGCGCTCTTTTTTTCTCTCTTTGCGCTCTTTCTTTCTCTCTCTGCGCTCTTTCTTTCTCTGCGCTCTTTCTTTCTCTCTCTGCGCTCTTTATTTCTCTCTCTGCGCTCTCTCTCTCTCTGCGCTCTCTCTCTGCGCTCTTTCTTTCTCTTTCTCTCTCTGCGCTCTTTCTCTCTGCGCTCTTTCTTTCTCTCTGCGCACTTTCTTTCTCTCTCTCTGCGCTCTTTCTCTCTCTCTGCGCTCTTTCTTTCTCTCTGCGCTCTCTCTCTCTGCGCTCTTTCTTTCTCTCTCTGCGCTCTTTCTTTCTCTCTCTCTGCGCTCTTTCTCTCTCTCTCTCTGCGCTCTCTCTCTCTCTCTCTGCGCTCTTTCTTTCTCTTTCTCTCTCTGCGCTCTTTCTTTCTCTTTCTCTCTCTGCGCTCTCTCTCTCTGTGCTCTTTCTTTCTCTCTGCGCTCTTTTTTTCTCTCTTTGCGCTCTTTTTTTCTCTCTTTGCGCTCTTTCTTTCTCTCTCTCTGCGCTCTTTCTTTCTCTGCGCTCTTTCTTTCTCTCTCTGCGCTCTTTATGTCTCTCTCTGCGCTCTCTCTCTCTCTCTGCGCTCTCTCTCTGCGCTCTTTCTTTCTCTCTCTCTGCGCTCTTTCTTTCTCTCTCTGCGCTCTTTCTTTCTCTCTCTGCGCTCTTTCTTTCTCTCTCTCTGCGCTCTTTCTCTCTCTCTGCGCTCTTTCTCTCTCTCTGCGCTCTTTCTCTCTCTCTGCGCTCTTTCTCTCTCTCTGCGCTCTTTCTCTCTCTCTGCGTTCTTTCTCTCTCTCTGCGCTCTTTCTTTCTCTGTCTGCGCTCTTTCTTCCTCTCTCTCTCTGCGCTCTTTTTTTCTCTACGCTCTTTCTCTCTCTCTGCGCTCTTTCTTTCTCTCTCTCTGCGCTCTCTCTCTCTGCGCTCTCTCTCTCTGCGCTCTCTCTCTGTCTGCGCTCTCTCTCTCTGCGCTCTTTCTCTCTCTCTCTGCACTCTTTCTCTCTCTGCGCTCTCTCTCTATGCGCTCTTTCTCTCTCTGCGCTCTTTCTTTCTCTCTCTCTGCGCTCTTTCTTTCTTTCTCTCTGCGCTCTTTCTTTCTCTCTGCACTCTTACTTTCTCTCTCTCTGCGCTCTTTCTCTCTCTCTGCGCTCTTTCTTTCTCTCTCTCTCTCTGCGCTCTTTCTTTCTCTTTCTCTCTCTGCGCTCTTTCTCTCTGCACTCTTTCTTTCTCTCTGCGCACTTTCTTTCTCTCTCTCTGCGCTCTTTCTCTCTCTCTGCGCTCTTTCTTTCTCTCTTCCTGCGCTCTTTCTTTCTCTCTTTCTGCGCTCTTTCTTTCTCTCTTTCTGCGCTCTTTCTCTCTCTCTCTCTGTGCTCTTTCTCTCTCTCTCTCTGCGCTCTTTCTCTCTCTCTCTCTGCGCTCTTTCTTTCTCTTTCTCTCTCTGCGCTCTTTCTTTCGCTTTCTCTCTCTGCGCTCTTTCTTTCTCTTTCTCTCTCTGCGCTCTTTCTCTCTGCGCTCTTTCTTTCTCTCTGCGCACTTTCTTTCTCTCTCTCTGCGCTCTTTCTCTCTGCGCTCTTTCTTTCTCTCTGCGCTCTCTCTTTCTCTCTCTGCGCTCTTTCTTTCTCTCTCTCTGTGCTCTTTCTCTCTCTCTTTCTGTGCTCTTTCTTTCTCTTTCTCTCTCTGCGATCTCTCTCTCTGCGCTCTTTCTTTCTCTCTGCACTCTTTCTTTCTCGCTGCGCTCTTTCTCTCTCTCTGCGCTCTTTCTCTTTCTCTGCGCTCTTTCTCTCTCTCTGCGCTCTTTCTCTCTCTGCGCTCTTTCTCTCTCTGCGCTCTTTCTCTCTCTGCGCTCTTTCTCTCTCTGCGCTCTTTCTCTCTCTCTGCGCTCTTTCTCTCTCTGCGCTCTCTCTCTCTCTGCGCTCTTTCTTTCTCTGTCTGCGCTCTTTCTTTCTCTGTCTGCGCTCTTTCTTCCTCTCTCTCTCTCTCTGCGCTCTTTTATTCTCTACGCTCTTTCTTTCTCTCTGCGCTCTTTCTTTCTCTCTCTGCGCTCTCTCTTTCTTTCTCTCTGCGCTCTCTCTCTGTCTGCGCTCTCTCTCTCTGCGCTCTTTCTCTCTCTGCGCTCTCTCTCTCTCTGCGCTCTTTCTTTCTCTGTCTGCGCTCTTTCTTTCTCTGTCTGCGCTCTTTCTTCCTCTCTCTCTCTCTCTGCGCTCTTTTATTCTCTACGCTCTTTCTTTCTCTCTGCGCTCTTTCTTTCTCTCTCTGCGCTCTCTCTTTCTTTCTCTCTGCGCTCTCTCTCTGCGCTCTCTCTCTGCGCTCTTTCTCTCTCTGCGCTCTCTCTCTCTCTGCACTCTTTCTTTCTCTTTCTTTCTCTGCGCTCTTTCTCTCTCTCTGCGCTCTTTCTCTCTCTGCGCTCTTTCTCTCTCTCTCTCTCTGCACTCTTACTTTCTCTTTCTCTCTCTGCGCTCTTTCTCTCTCTCTGCGCTCTTTCTTTCTTTCTCTCTGCGCTCTTTATTTCTTTCTGCGCTCTTTTTTTCTCTCTTTGCGCTCTTTCTTTCTCTCTCTGCGCTCTCTCTTTCTCTCTCTGCGCTCTTTCTTTCTCTTTCTTTCTCTGCGCTCTTTCTCTCTCTGCGCTCTCTCTCTCCCTGCGCTCTTTCTCTCTCTGCGCTCTTTCTCTCTCTGCGCTCTTTCTTTCTCTGCGCTCTTTCTCTCTCTCTGCGCTCTTTCTCTCTCTTTCTCTCTCTCTGCGCTCTTTCTTTCTCTTTCTCTCTCTCTGCGCTCTTTCTCTCTCTCTGCGCTCTTTCTCTCTCTCGGCGCTCTTTCTCTCTCTCTCTCTCTGCGCTCTTTCTTTCTCTTTCTCTCTCTGCGCTCTCTCTCTCTGCGCTCTTTCTTTCTCTCTGCGCTCTTTCTTTCTTTCTCTCTGCGCTCTTTTTTTCTCTCTTTGCGCTCTTTTTTTCTCTCTTTGCGCTCTTTCTTTCTCTCTCTGCGCTCTTTCTTTCTCTCTCTCTGCGCTCTTTCTTTCTCTGCGCTCTTTATTTCTCTCTCTGCGCTCTTTATTTCTCTCTCTGCGCTCTTTATTTCTCTCTCTGCGCTCTTTATTTCTCTCTCTGCGCTCTTTCTCTCTCTCTCTCTGTGCTCTTTCTCTCTCTCTGTGCTCTTTCTCTCTCTCTGCGCTCTTTCTCTCTCTCTCTCTGTGCTCTTTCTCTCTCTCTGTGCTCTTTATTTCTCTCTCTGCGCTCTTTATTTCTCTCTCTGCGCTCTTTCTCTCTCTCTGCGCTCTTTCTTTCTTTCTCTCTGCGCTCTTTATTTCTTTCTGCGCTCTTTCTTTCTCTCTCTGCGCTCTTTCTTTCTCTCTCTCTCTGCGCTCTTTCTTTCTCTGCGCTCTTTCTTTCTCTCTCTCTGCGCTCTTTCTTTCTCTCTCTGCGCTCTTTCTCTCTCTGCGCTCTTTCTTTCTCTCTCTCTGCGCTCTTTCTTTCTCTTTCTCTCTCTCTGCGCTCTTTCTCTCTCTCTCTGCGCTCTTTCTCTCTCTCTCTCTGCGCTCTTTCTTTCTGTTTCTCTCTCTGCGCTCTCTCTCTCTCTCTGCGCTCATTCTTTCTCTCTGCGCTCTTTCTTTCTTTCTCTCTGCGCTCCTTTTTTCTCTCTCTGCTCTCTTTCTTTCTCTCTCTGCTCTCTTTCTTTCTCTCTCTGCGCTCTTTCTTTCTCTCTCTGCGCTCTTTCTTTCTCTGCGCTCTTTCTTTCTCTCTCTGCGCTCTTTATTTCTCTCTCTGCGCTCTTTCTCTCTCTCTCTGCGCTCTTTCTCTCTCTCTCTGCGCTCTTTCTCTCTCTCTCTGCGCTCTTTCTCTCTCTCTCTGCGCTCTTTCTCTCTCTCTCTGCGCTCTTTCTCTCTCTCTCTCTGCGCTCTTTCTCTCTCTATGTGCTCTTTCTTTCTCTCTGCGCTCTTTCTTTCTCTCTCTCTGCGCTCTTTCTTCCTCTTTCTCTCTCTGCGCTCTTTCTCTCTCTCTGCGCTATTTCTTTCTCTCTCTGCGCTCTTTCTTTCTCTCTCTGCGCTCTTTCTTTCTCTCTCTGCGCTCTTTCTTTTTCTCTGTGCTCTTTCTCTCTCACTCTCTGCGCTCTTTCTTTCTCTCTCTGCGCTCTTTCTTTCTCTCTCTGCGCTCTTTCTTTCTCTCTCTGCGCTCTTTCTTTCTCTCTCTGCGCTCTTTCTTTCTCTCTCTGCGCTCTTTCTTTCTCTCTCTGCGCTCTTTCTTTCTCTCTCTGCGCTCTTTCTCTCTCTCTGTGCTCTTTCTTTCTCTCTGCGCACTTTCTTTCTCTCTCTCTGCGCTCTTTCTCTCTCTCTGCGCTCTTTCTCTCTCTCTGCGCTCTTTCTCTCTCTTTCTCTCTCTGCGCTCTTTCTCTCTCTCTCTGCGCTCTTTCTCTCTCTCTCTCTGCGCTCTTTCTTTCTCTTTCTCTCTCTGCGCTCTTTCTTTCTCTTTCTCTCTCTGCGCTCTCTCTCTCTGCGCTCTATCTTTCTCTCTGCGCTCTTTCTTTCTTTCTCTCTGCGCTCTTTTTTTCTCTCTTTGCGCTCTTTCTTTCTCTCTCTGCTCTCTTTCTTTCTCTCTCTGTGCTCTTTCTTTCTCTCTCTCTGCGCTCTTTCTCTCTCTCTGCACTCTTTCTTTCTCTCTCTCTGCGCTCTTTCTTCCTCTCTCTCTCTCTGCGCTCTTTCTCTCTCTGCGCTCTTTCTTTCTCTCTCTCTCTGCGCTCTTTCTTTCTCTCTCTCTCTGCGCTCTTTCTTTCTCTCTGTGCTCTTTCTCTCTCACTCTCTGCGCTCTTTCTTTCTCTCTCTGCGCTCTTTCTTTCTCTCTCTGCGCTCTTTCTTTCTCTCTCTGCGCTCTTTCTTTCTCTCTCTGCGCTCTTTCTCTCTCTCTGCGCTCTTTCTCTCTCTCTGCGCTTTTTCTCTCTCTCTGCGCTCTTTCTCTCTCTCTCTGCGCTCTTTCTCTCTCTCTGCGCTCTCTCTCTGCGCTCTCTCTCTGCGCTCTTTCTCTCTCTGCGCTCTTTCTCTCTCTGCGCTCTTTCTCTCTCTGCACTCTTTCTTTCTCTTTCTTTCTCTGCGCTCTTTCTCTCTCTCTGCGCTCTTTCTCTCTCTGCGCTCTTTCTCTCTCTCTCTCTCTCTGCGCTCTTACTTTCTCTTTCTCTCTCTGCGCTCTTTCTCTCTCTCTGCGCTCTTTCTTTCTTTCTCTCTGCGCTCTTTATTTCTTTCTGCGCTCTTTTTTTCTCTCTTTGCGCTCTTTCTTTCTCTCTCTGCGCTCTCTCTTTCTCTCTCTGCGCTCTTTCTTTCTCTTTCTTTCTCTGCGCTCTTTCTCTCTCTGCGCTCTCTCTCTCCCTGCGCTCTTTCTCTCTCTGCGCTCTTTCTCTCTCTGCGCTCTTTCTTTCTCTTTCTTTCTCTGCGCTCTTTCTCTCTCTCTGCGCTCTTTCTCTCTCTTTCTCTCTCTCTGCGCTCTTTCTTTCTCTTTCTCTCTCTCTGCGCTCTTTCTCTCTCTCTGCGCTCTTTCTCTCTCTCGGCGCTCTTTCTCTCTCTCTCTCTATGCGCTCTTTCTTTCTCTTTCTCTCTCTGCGCTCTCTCTCTCTGCGCTCTTTCTTTCTCTCTGCGCTCTTTCTTTCTCTCTGCGCTCTTTTTTTCTCTCTTTGCGCTCTTTTTTTCTCTCTTTGCGCTCTTTCTTTCTCTCTCTGCGCTCTTTCTTTCTCTCTCTCTGCGCTCTTTCTTCCTCTTTCTCTCTCTGCGCTCTTTCTCTCTCTCTGCGCTCTTTCTCTCTCTCTGCGCTCTTTCTTTCTCTCTCTGCGCTCTTTCTTTCTCTCTCTCTCTGCGCTCTTTCTTTTTCTCTGTGCTCTTTCTCTCTCACTCTCTGCGCTCTTTCTTTCTCTCTCTGCGCTCTTTCTTTCTCTCTCTGCGCTCTTTCTTTCTCTCTCTGCGCTCTTTCTTTCTCTCTCTGCGCTCTTTCTTTCTCTCTCTGCGCTCTTTCTTTCTCTCTCTGCGCTCTTTCTCTCTCTCTGTGCTCTTTCTTTCTCTCTGCGCACTTTCTTTCTCTCTCTCTGCGCTCTTTCTCTCTCTCTGCGCTCTTTCTCTCTCTCTGCGCTCTTTCTCTCTCTTTCTCTCTCTGCGCTCTTTCTCTCTCTCTCTGCGCTCTTTCTCTCTCTCTCTCTGCGCTCTTTCTTTCTTTCTCTCTGCGCTCTTTTTTTCTCTCTTTGCGCTCTTTCTTTCTCTCTCTGCTCTCTTTCTTTCTCTCTCTGTGCTTTTTCTTTCTCTCTCTCTGCGCTCTTTCTCTCTCTCTGCACTCTTTCTTTCTCTCTCTCTGCGCTCTTTCTTCCTCTCTCTCTCTCTGCGCTCTTTCTCTCTCTGCGCTCTTTCTTTCTCTCTCTCTCTGCGCTCTTTCTTTCTCTCTCTCTCTGCGCTCTTTCTTTCTCTCTGTGCTCTTTCTCTCTCACTCTCTGCGCTCTTTCTTTCTCTCTCTGCGCTCTTTCTTTCTCTCTCTGCGCTCTTTCTTTCTCTCTCTGCGCTCTTTCTTTCTCTCTCTGCGCTCTTTCTCTCTCTCTGCGCTCTTTCTCTCTCTCTGCGCTCTTTCTTTCTCTCTGCACTCTTACTTTCTCTCTCTCTGCGCTCTTTCTTTCTCTCTCTCTGCGCTCTTTCTCTCTCTCTGCGCTCTTTCTTTCTCTTTCTCTCTCTCTGCGCTCTTTCTCTCTCTCTCTCTGCGCTCTTTCTCTCTCTCTCTCTGCGCTCTTTCTTTCTCTTTCTCTCTCTGCGCTCTCTCTCTGCGCTCTTTCTTTCTCTCTGCGCACTTTCTTTCTCTCTCTCTGCGCTCTTTCTCTTTCTCTGCGCTCTTTCTTTCTCTCTGCGCTCTCTCTCTGCGCTCTTTCTTTCTCTCTCTGTGCTCTTTCTTTCTCTCTCTCTGCGCTCTTTCTCTCTCTCTCTCTCTCTCTGCGCTATTTCTTTCTCTTTCTCTCTATGCGCTCTTTCTTTCTCATCTCTCTCTGCGCTCTTTCTCTCTGCGCTCTTTCTTTCTCTCTGCGCACTTTCTTTCTCTCTCTCTGCGCTCTTTCTTTCTCTCTGCGCACTTTCTTTCTCTCTCTCTGCGCTCTTTCTCTCTCTCTGCGCTCTTTCTTTCTCTTTCTCTCTCTGCGCTCTTTCTTTCTCTTTCTCTCTCTGCGCTCTTTCTCTCTGCTCTCTTTCTTTCTCTCTGCGCTCTTTCTTTCTCTCTGCGCTCTTTTTTTCTCTCTTTGCGCTCTTTTTTTCTCTTTTTGCGCTCTTTCTTTCTCTCTCTGCGCTCTTTATTTCTCTCTCTGCGCTCTTTATTTCTCTCTCTGCGCTCTCTCTCTCTGCGCTCTCTCTCTGCGCTCTTTCTTTCTCTCTCTCTGCGCTCTTTCTTTCTCTCTCTGCGCTCTTTCTTTCTCTCTCTGCTCTCTTTCTTTCTCTCTCTGCGCTCTTTCTCTCTCTGCGCTCTTTCTCTCTCTGCGCTCTTTCTTTCTCTCTCTCTGCGCTCTTTCTTTCTTTCTGCGCTCTTTTTTTCTCTCTGCCCTCTTTCTTTCTCTCTCTCTGCGCTCTCTCTCTGCGCTCTTTCTTTCTCTTTCTCTGCGCTCTTTCTCTCTCTCTCTCTGCGCTCTTTCTCTCTCTCTCTGCGCTCTTTCTTTCTCTTTCTCTCTCTGCGCTCTTTCTCTCTGCGCTCTTTCTTTCTCTCTGCGCACTTTCTTTCTCTCTCTCTGCGCTCTTTCTCTCTCTCTGCGCTCTTTCTTTCTCTCTGCGCTCTCTCTATCTGCGCTCTTTCTTTCTCTCTCTGCGCTCTTTCTTTCTCTCTCTCTGCGCTCTTTCTCTCTCTCTCTCTGCGCTCTCTCTCTCTCTCTCTCTGCGCTCTTTCTTTCTCTTTCTCTCTCTGCGCTCTTTCTTTCTCTTTCTCTCTCTGCGCTCTCTCTCTCTGTGCTCTTTCTTTCTCTCTGCGCTCTTTTTTTCTCTCTTTGCGCTCTTTTTTTCTCTCTTTGCGCTCTTTCTTTCTCTCTCTGCGCTCTTTCTTTCTCTCTCTCTGCGCTCTTTCTTTCTCTGCGCTCTTTCTTTCTCTCTCTGCGCTCTTTATTTCTCTCTCTGCGCTCTCTCTCTCTCTGCGCTCTCTCTCTGCGCTCTTTCTTTCTCTTTCTCTCTCTGCGCTCTTTCTCTCTGCGCTCTTTCTTTCTCTCTGCGCACTTTATTTCTCTCTCTCTGCGCTCTTTCTCTCTCTCTGCGCTCTTTCTTTCTCTCTGCGCTCTCTCTCTCTGCGCTCTTTCTTTCTCTCTCTGCGCTCTTTCTTTCTCTCTCTCTGCGCTCTTTCTCTCTCTCTCTCTGCGCTCTCTCTCTCTCTCTCTGCGCTCTTTCTTTCTCTTTCTCTCTCTGCGCTCTTTCTTTCTCTTTCTCTCTCTGCGCTCTCTCTCTCTGTGCTCTTTCTTTCTCTCTGCGCTCTTTTTTTCTCTCTTTGCGCTCTTTTTTTCTCTCTTTGCGCTCTTTCTTTCTCTCTCTCTGCGCTCTTTCTTTCTCTGCGCTCTTTCTTTCTCTCTCTGCGCTCTTTATGTCTCTCTCTGCGCTCTCTCTCTCTCTCTGCGCTCTCTCTCTGCGCTCTTTCTTTCTCTCTCTCTGCGCTCTTTCTTTCTCTCTCTGCGCTCTTTCTTTCTCTCTCTGCGCTCTTTCTCTCTCTCTGCGCTCTTTCTCTCTCTCTGCGCTCTTTCTCTCTCTCTGCGCTCTTTCTCTCTCTCTGCGCTCTTTCTCTCTCTCTGCGCTCTTTCTCTCTCTCTGCGTTCTTTCTCTCTCTCTGCGCTCTTTCTTTCTCTGTCTGCGCTCTTTCTTTCTCTGTCTGCGCTCTTTCTTCCTCTCTCTCTCTCTGCGCTCTTTTTTTCTCTACGCTCTTTCTCTCTCTCTGCGCTCTTTCTTTCTCTCTCTCTGCGCTCTCTCTCTCTGCGCTCTCTCTCTCTGCGCTCTCTCTCTGTCTGCGCTCTCTCTCTCTGCGCTCTTTCTCTCTCTCTCTGCACTCTTTCTCTCTCTATGTGCTCTTTCTTTCTCTCTGCGCTCTTTCTTTCTCTCTCTCTGCGCTCTTTCTCTCTCTGCGCTCTCTCTCTATGCGCTCTTTCTCTCTCTGCGCTCTTTCTTTCTCTCTCTCTGCGCTCTTTCTTTCTTTCTCTCTGCGCTCTTTCTTTCTCTCTGCACTCTTACTTTCTCTCTCTCTGCGCTCTTTCTCTCTCTCTGCGCTCTTTCTTTCTCTCTCTCTCTCTGCGCTCTTTCTTTCTCTTTCTCTCTCTGCGCTCTTTCTCTCTGCACTCTTTCTTTCTCTCTGCGCACTTTCTTTCTCTCTCTCTGCGCTCTTTCTCTCTCTCTGCGCTCTTTCTTTCTCTCTGCGCTCTTTCTTTCTCTCTTCCTGCGCTCTTTCTTTCTCTCTTTCTGCGCTCTTTCTTTCTCTCTTTCTGCGCTCTTTCTCTCTCTCTCTCTGTGCTCTTTCTCTCTCTCTCTCTGCGCTCTTTCTCTCTCTCTCTCTCTGCGCTCTTTCTTTCTCTTTCTCTCTCTGCGCTCTTTCTTTCGCTTTCTCTCTCTGCGCTCTTTCTTTCTCTTTCTCTCTCTGCGCTCTTTCTCTCTGCGCTCTTTCTTTCTCTCTGCGCACTTTCTTTCTCTCTCTCTGCGCTCTTTCTCTCTGCGCTCTTTCTTTCTCTCTGCGCTCTCTCTTTCTCTCTCTGCGCTCTTTCTTTCTCTCTCTCTGTGCTCTTTCTCTCTCTCTCTTTCTGTGCTCTTTCTTTCTCTTTCTCTCTCTGCGATCTCTCTCTCTGCGCTCTTTCTTTCTCTCTGCACTCTTTCTTTCTCGCTGCACTCTTTCTTTCTCGCTGCACTCTTTCTTTCTCTCTGCGCTCTTTTTTTCTCTCTTTGCACTCTTTTTTTCTCTCTTTACGCTCTTTCTTTCTCTCTCTCTGCGCTCTTTCTTTCTCTCTCTGCACTCTTTCTTTCTCTCTCTGCGCTCTTTCTCTCTCTCTGCGCTCTTTCTCTCTCTCTGCGCTCTTTCTCTCTCTCTGCGCTCTTTCTCTCTCTCTGCGCTCTTTCTCTCTCTCTGCGCTCTTTCTCTTTCTCTGCGCTCTTTCTCTCTCTCTGCGCTCTTTCTCTCTCTGCGCTCTTTCTCTCTCTGCGCTCTTTCTCTCTCTGCGCTCTTTCTCTCTCTGCGCTCTTTCTCTCTCTCTGCGCTCTTTCTCTCTCTGCGCTCTTTCTCTCTCTGCGCTCTTTCTTTCTCTCTCTCTGCGCTCTTTCTTTCTTTCTCTCTGCGCTCTTTCTTTCTCTCTGCACTCTTACTTTCTCTCTCTCTGCGCTCTTTCTCTCTCTCTGCGCTCTTTCTTTCTCTCTCTCTCTCTGCGCTCTTTCTTTCTCTTTCTCTCTCTGCGCTCTTTCTCTCTGCACTCTTTCTTTCTCTCTGCGCACTTTCTTTCTCTCTCTCTGCGCTCTTTCTCTCTCTCTGCGCTCTTTCTTTCTCTCTGCGCTCTTTCTTTCTCTCTTCCTGCGCTCTTTCTTTCTCTCTTTCTGCGCTCTTTCTTTCTCTCTTTCTGCGCTCTTTCTCTCTCTCTCTCTGTGCTCTTTCTCTCTCTCTCTCTGCGCTCTTTCTCTCTCTCTCTCTCTGCGCTCTTTCTTTCTCTTTCTCTCTCTGCGCTCTTTCTTTCGCTTTCTCTCTCTGCGCTCTTTCTTTCTCTTTCTCTCTCTGCGCTCTTTCTCTCTGCGCTCTTTCTTTCTCTCTGCGCACTTTCTTTCTCTCTCTCTGCGCTCTTTCTCTCTGCGCTCTTTCTTTCTCTCTGCGCTCTCTCTTTCTCTCTCTGCGCTCTTTCTTTCTCTCTCTCTGTGCTCTTTCTCTCTCTCTTTCTGTGCTCTTTCTTTCTCTTTCTCTCTCTGCGATCTCTCTCTCTGCGCTCTTTCTTTCTCTCTGCACTCTTTCTTTCTCGCTGCACTCTTTCTTTCTCGCTGCACTCTTTCTTTCTCTCTGCGCTCTTTTTTTCTCTCTTTGCACTCTTTTTTTCTCTCTTTACGCTCTTTCTTTCTCTCTCTCTGCGCTCTTTCTTTCTCTCTCTGCGCTCTTTCTTTCTCTCTCTGCACTCTTTCTTTCTCTCTCTGCGCTCTTTCTCTCTCTCTGCGCTCTTTCTCTCTCTCTGCGCTCTTTCTCTCTCTCTGCGCTCTTTCTCTCTCTCTGCGCTCTTTCTCTCTCTCTGCGCTCTTTCTCTTTCTCTGCGCTCTTTCTCTCTCTCTGCGCTCTTTCTCTCTCTGCGCTCTTTCTCTCTCTGCGCTCTTTCTCTCTCTGCGCTCTTTCTCTCTCTGCGCTCTTTCTCTCTCTCTGCGCTCTTTCTCTCTCTGCGCTCTCTCTCTCTCTGCGCTCTTTCTTTCTCTGTCTGCGCTCTTTCTTTCTCTGTCTGCGCTCTTTCTTCCTCTCTCTCTCTCTCTGCGCTCTTTTATTCTCTACGCTCTTTCTTTCTCTCTGCGCTCTTTCTTTCTCTCTCTGCGCTCTCTCTTTCTTTCTCTCTGCGCTCTCTCTCTGTCTGCGCTCTCTCTCTCTGCGCTCTTTCTCTCTCTGCGCTCTCTCTCTCTCTGCGCTCTTTCTTTCTCTGTCTGCGCTCTTTCTTTCTCTGTCTGCGCTCTTTCTTCCTCTCTCTCTCTCTCTGCGCTCTTTTATTCTCTACGCTCTTTCTTTCTCTCTGCGCTCTTTCTTTCTCTCTCTGCGCTCTCTCTTTCTTTCTCTCTGCGCTCTCTCTCTGCGCTCTCTCTCTGCGCTCTTTCTCTCTCTGCGCTCTTTCTCTCTCTGCGCTCTCTCTCTCTCTGCACTCTTTCTTTCTCTTTCTTTCTCTGCGCTCTTTCTCTCTCTCTGCGCTCTTTCTCTCTCTGCGCTCTTTCTCTCTCTCTCTCTCTGCGCTCTTACTTTCTCTTTCTCTCTCTGCGCTCTTTCTCTCTCTCTGCGCTCTTTCTTTCTTTCTCTCTGCGCTCTTTATTTCTTTCTGCGCTCTTTTTTTCTCTCTTTGCGCTCTTTCTTTCTCTCTCTGCGCTCTCTCTTTCTCTCTCTGCGCTCTTTCTTTCTCTTTCTTTCTCTGCGCTCTTTCTCTCTCTGCGCTCTCTCTCTCCCTGCGCTCTTTCTCTCTCTGCGCTCTTTCTCTCTCTGCGCTCTTTCTTTCTCTTTCTTTCTCTGCGCTCTTTCTCTCTCTCTGCGCTCTTTCTCTCTCTTTCTCTCTCTCTGCGCTCTTTCTTTCTCTTTCTCTCTCTCTGCGCTCTTTCTCTCTCTCTGCGCTCTTTCTCTCTCTCGGCGCTCTTTCTCTCTCTCTCTCTCTGCGCTCTTTCTTTCTCTTTCTCTCTCTGCGCTCTCTCTCTGCGCTCTTTTTTTCTCTCTTTGCGCTCTTTTTTTCTCTCTTTGCGCTCTTTCTTTCTCTCTCTGCGCTCTTTCTTTCTCTCTCTCTGCGCTCTTTCTTTCTCTGCGCTCTTTATTTCTCTCTCTGCGCTCTTTATTTCTCTCTCTGCGCTCTTTATTTCTCTCTCTGCGCTCTTTATTTCTCTCTCTGCGCTCTTTCTCTCTCTCTCTCTGTGCTCTTTCTCTCTCTCTGTGCTCTTTCTCTCTCTCTGCGCTCTTTCTCTCTCTCTCTCTGTGCTCTTTCTCTCTCTCTGTGCTCTTTATTTCTCTCTCTGCGCTCTTTATTTCTCTCTCTGCGCTCTTTCTCTCTCTCTGCGCTCTTTCTTTCTTTCTCTCTGCGCTCTTTATTTCTTTCTGCGCTCTTTCTTTCTCTCTCTGCGCTCTTTCTTTCTCTCTCTCTCTGCGCTCTTTCTTTCTCTGCGCTCTTTATTTCTCTCTCTGCGCTCTTTTTTTCTCTCTCTGCGCTCTCTCTCTGCGCTCTTTCTTTCTCTCTCTCTGCGCTCTTTCTTTCTCTCTCTGCGCTCTTTCTCTCTCTGCGCTCTTTCTTTCTCTCTCTCTGCGCTCTTTCTTTCTCTTTCTCTCTCTCTGCGCTCTTTCTCTCTCTCTCTGCGCTCTTTCTCTCTCTCTCTCTGCGCTCTTTCTTTCTGTTTCTCTCTCTGCGCTCTCTCTCTCTCTCTGCGCTCATTCTTTCTCTCTGCGCTCTTTCTTTCTTTCTCTCTGCGCTCCTTTTTTCTCTCTCTGCTCTCTTTCTTTCTCTCTCTGCTCTCTTTCTTTCTCTCTCTGCGCTCTTTCTTTCTCTCTCTGCGCTCTTTCTTTCTCTGCGCTCTTTCTTTCTCTCTCTGCGCTCTTTATTTCTCTCTCTGCGCTCTTTCTCTCTCTCTCTGCGCTCTTTCTCTCTCTCTCTGCGCTCTTTCTCTCTCTCTCTGCGCTCTTTCTCTCTCTCTCTGCGCTCTTTCTCTCTCTCTCTCTGCGCTCTTTCTCTCTCTATGTGCTCTTTCTTTCTCTCTGCGCTCTTTCTTTCTCTCTCTGCGCTCTTTCTTTCTCTCTCTGCGCTCTTTCTCTCTCTCTGTGCTCTTTCTTTCTCTCTGCGCACTTTCTTTCTCTCTCTCTGCGCTCTTTCTCTCTCTCTGCGCTCTTTCTCTCTCTCTGCGCTCTTTCTCTCTCTTTCTCTCTCTGCGCTCTTTCTCTCTCTCTCTGCGCTCTTTCTCTCTCTCTCTCTGCGCTCTTTCTTTCTCTTTCTCTCTCTGCGCTCTTTCTTTCTCTTTCTCTCTCTGCGCTCTCTCTCTCTGCGCTCTATCTTTCTCTCTGCGCTCTTTCTTTCTTTCTCTCTGCGCTCTTTTTTTCTCTCTTTGCGCTCTTTCTTTCTCTCTCTGCTCTCTTTCTTTCTCTCTGTGCTCTTTCTTTCTCTCTCTCTGCGCTCTTTCTCTCTCTCTGCACTCTTTCTTTCTCTCTCTCTGCGCTCTTTCTTCCTCTCTCTCTCTCTGCGCTCTTTCTCTCTCTGCGCTCTTTCTTTCTCTCTCTCTCTGCGCTCTTTCTTTCTCTCTCTCTCTGCGCTCTTTCTTTCTCTCTGTGCTCTTTCTCTCTCACTCTCTGCGCTCTTTCTTTCTCTCTCTGCGCTCTTTCTTTCTCTCTCTGCGCTCTTTCTTTCTCTCTCTGCGCTCTTTCTTTCTCTCTCTGCGCTCTTTCTCTCTCTCTGCGCTCTTTCTCTCTCTCTGCGCTCTTTCTCTCTCTCTGCGCTTTTTCTCTCTCTCTGCGCTCTTTCTCTCTCTCTCTGCGCTCTTTCTCTCTCTCTGCGCTCTCTCTCTGCGCTCTCTCTCTGCGCTCTTTCTCTCTCTGCGCTCTTTCTCTCTCTGCGCTCTTTCTCTCTCTGCACTCTTTCTCTCTCTGCACTCTTTCTTTCTCTTTCTTTCTCTGCGCTCTTTCTCTCTCTCTGCGCTCTTTCTCTCTCTGCGCTCTTTCTCTCTCTCTCTCTCTGCGCTCTTACTTTCTCTTTCTCTCTCTGCGCTCTTTCTCTCTCTCTGCGCTCTTTCTTTCTTTCTCTCTGCGCTCTTTATTTCTTTCTGCGCTCTTTTTTTCTCTCTTTGCGCTCTTTCTTTCTCTCTCTGCGCTCTCTCTTTCTCTCTCTGCGCTCTTTCTTTCTCTTTCTTTCTCTGCGCTCTTTCTCTCTCTGCGCTCTCTCTCTCCCTGCGCTCTTTCTCTCTCTGCGCTCTTTCTCTCTCTGCGCTCTTTCTTTCTCTTTCTTTCTCTGCGCTCTTTCTCTCTCTCTGCGCTCTTTCTCTCTCTTTCTCTCTCTCTGCGCTCTTTCTTTCTCTTTCTCTCTCTCTGCGCTCTTTCTCTCTCTCTGCGCTCTTTCTCTCTCTCGGCGCTCTTTCTCTCTCTCTCTCTATGCGCTCTTTCTTTCTCTTTCTCTCTCTGCGCTCTCTCTCTCTGCGCTCTTTCTTTCTCTCTGCGCTCTTTCTTTCTTTCTCTCTGCGCTCTTTTTTTCTCTCTTTGCGCTCTTTTTTTCTCTCTTTGCGCTCTTTCTTTCTCTCTCTGCGCTCTTTCTTTCTCTCTCTCTGCGCTCTTTCTTTCTCTGCACTCTTTATTTCTCTCTCTGCGCTCTTTATTTCTCTCTCTGCGCTCTTTATTTCTCTCTCTGCGCTCTTTATTTCTCTCTCTGCGCTCTTTCTCTCTCTCTCTCTGTGCTCTTTCTCTCTCTCTGTGCTCTTTCTCTCTCTCTGCGCTCTCTCTCTCTCTCTCTCTGTGCTCTTTCTCTCTCTCTGTGCTCTTTATTTCTCTCTCTGCGCTCTTTATTTCTCTCTCTGCGCTCTTTCTCTCTCTCTCTGCGCTCTTTCTCTCTCTCTCTGCACTCTTTCTCTCTCTCTGCGCTCTTTCTCTCTCTCTGCGCTCTTTCTCTTTCTGCGCTCTCTCTCTGCGCTCTCTCTCTGCGCTCTCTCTCTGCGCTCTTTCTCTCTCTGCGCTCTCTCTCTCCCTGCGCTCTCTCTCTCCCTGCGCTCTTTCTCTCTCTGCGCTCTCTCTATGCGCTCTCTCTCTGCGCTCTTTCTTTCTCTCTCTCTGCGCTCTTTCTTTCTCTCTCTGCGCTCTTTCTCTCTCTGCGCTCTTTCTTTCTCTCTCTCTGTGCTCTTTCTCTCTCTCTGTGCTCTTTCTCTCTCTCTGCGCTCTTTCTCTCTCTCTGCGCTCTTTCTCTCTCTCTGCGCTCTTTCTCTCTCTCTGCGCTCTCTCTCTCTCTGCGCTCTCTCTCTGCGCTCTCTCTCTGCGCTCTTTCTCTCTCTGCGCTCTCTCTCTCCCTGCGCTCTTTCTCTCTCTGCGCTCTCTCTATGCGCTCTCTCTCTGCGCTCTTTCTTTCTCTCTCTCTGCGCTCTTTCTTTCTCTCTCTGCGCTCTTTCTCTCTCTGCGCTCTTTCTTTCTCTCTCTCTGTGCTCTTTCTCTCTCTCTGTGCTCTTTCTCTCTCTCTGCGCTCTTTCTCTCTCTCTGCGCTCTTTCTCTCTCTCTGCGCTCTTTCTTTCTCTCTCTGCGCTCTTTCTTTCTCTCTCTGCGCTCTTTCTTTCTCTTTCTCTCTCTGCGCTCTTTCTCTCTCTCTGCGCTCTTTCTCTCTCTCTCTCTGCGCTCTTTCTTTCTCTTTCAATCTCTGCGCTCTTTCTTTCTCTTTCTCTCTCTGCGCTCTCTCTCTCTGCGCTCTTTCTTTCTTTCTCTCTGCGCTCTTTCTTTCTCTCTGCGCTGTTTCTTTCTTTCTGCGCTCTTTTTTTCTCTCTTTGCGCTCTTTCTCTCTCTCTCTGCGCTCTTTCTTTCTCTCTGCGCTCTTTCTCTCTCTGCGCACTTTCTCTCTCTGCGCACTTTCTCTCTCTGCGCACTTTCTCTCTCTGCGCTCTTTCTTTCTCTTTCTCTCTCTCTGCGCTCTCTCTCTCTCGGCGCTCTTTCTCTCTCTCTCTCTCTGTGCTCTTTCTTTCTCTTTCTCTCTCTGCGCTCTCTCTCTCTCTCTGCGCTCTTTCTTTCTCTCTGCGCTCTTTCTTTCTCTCTGCGCTCTTTCTTTCTTTCTCTCTGCGCTCTTTTTTTCTCTCTTTGCGCTCTTTTTTTCTCTCTTTGCGCTCTTTCTTTCTCTCTCTGCGCTCTTTCTTTCTCTCTCTGCGCTCTTTCTTTCTCTCTCTCTCTGCGCTCTTTCTTTCTCTGCGCTCTTTATTTCTCTCTCTGCGCTCTTTTTTTCTCTCTCTGCGCTCTCTCTCTGCGCTCTTTCTTTCTCTCTCTCTGCGCTCTTTCTTTCTCTCTCTGCGCTCTTTCTCTCTCTGCGCTCTTTCTTTCTCTCTCTCTGCGCTCTTTCTCTCTCTCTGTGCTCTTTCTCTCTCTCTGCGCTCTTTCTTTCTCTTTCTCTCTCTCTGCGCTCTTTCTCTCTCTCTCTGCGCTCTTTCTCTCTCTCTCTCTGCGCTCTTTCTTTCTCTTTCTCTCTCTGCGCTCTCTCTCTCTCTCTGCGCTCTTTCTTTCTCTCTGCGCTCTTTCTTTCTTTCTCTCTGCGCTCCTTTTTTCTCTCTTTGCGCTCTTTCTTTCTCTCGCTGCTCTCTTTCTTTCTCTCTCTGCTCTCTTTCTTTCTCTCTCTGCGCTCTTTCTTTCTCTCTCTGCGCTCTTTCTTTCTCTGCGCTCTTTCTTTCTCTCTCTGCGCTCTTTATTTCTCTCTCTGCGCTCTTTCTCTCTCTCTCTGCGCTCTTTCTCTCTCTCTCTGCGCTCTTTCTCTCTCTCTCTGCGCTCTTTCTCTCTCTCTCTCTGCGCTCTTTCTCTCTCTATGTGCTCTTTCTTTCTCTCTGCGCTCTTTCTTTCTCTCTCTCTGCGCTCTTTCTTCCTCTCTCTCTCTCTGCGCTCTTTCTCTCTCTCTGCGCTATTTCTTTCTCTCTCTGCGCTCTTTCTTTCTCTCTCTGCGCTCTTTCTTTCTCTCTCTCTGCGCTCTTTCTTTTTCTCTGTGCTCTTTCTCTCTCACTCTCTGCGCTCTTTCTTTCTCTCTCTGCGCTCTTTCTTTCTCTCTCTGCGCTCTTTCTTTCTCTCTCTGCGCTCTTTCTTTCTCTCTCTGCGCTCTTTCTTTCTCTCTCTGCGCTCTTTCTCTCTCTCTGCGCTCTTTCTCTCTCTCTGCGCTCTTTCTCTCTCTCTGCGCTCTTTCTTTCTCTCTCTGCGCTCTTTCTTTCTCTTTCTCTCTCTCTGCGCTCTTTCTCTCTCTCTCTGCGCTCTTTCTCTCTCTCTCTCTGCGCTCTTTCTTTCTCTTTCTCTCTCTGCGCTCTTTCTTTCTCTTTCTCTCTCTGCGCTCTCTCTCTCTGCGCTCTATCTTTCTCTCTGCGCTCTTTCTTTCTTTCTCTCTGCGCTCTTTTTTTCTCTCTTTGCGCTCTTTCTTTCTCTCTCTGCTCTCTTTCTTTCTCTCTCTGTGCTCTTTCTTTCTCTCTCTCTGCGCTCTTTCTCTCTCTCTGCACTCTTTCTTTCTCTCTCTCTGCGCTCTTTCTTCCTCTCTCTCTCTCTGCGCTCTTTCTCTCTCTGCGCTCTTTCTTTCTCTCTCTCTCTGCGCTCTTTCTTTCTCTCTCTCTCTGCGCTCTTTCTTTCTCTCTGTGCTCTTTCTCTCTCACTCTCTGCGCTCTTTCTTTCTCTCTCTGCGCTCTTTCTTTCTCTCTCTGCGCTCTTTCTTTCTCTCTCTGCGCTCTTTCTTTCTCTCTCTGCGCTCTTTCTCTCTCTCTGCGCTCTTTCTCTCTCTCTGCGCTCTTTCTCTCTCTCTGCGCTCTTTCTCTCTCTCTGCGCTCTTTCTCTCTCTCTGCGCTCTTTCTCTCTCTCTGCGCTCTTTCTCTCTCTGCGCTCTTTCTCTCTCTGCACTCTTTCTTTCTCTTTCTTTCTCTGCGCTCTTTCTCTCTCTCTGCGCTCTTTCTCTCTCTGCGCTCTTTCTCTCTCTCTCTCTCTGCGCTCTTACTTTCTCTTTCTCTCTCTGCGCTCTTTCTCTCTCTCTGCGCTCTTTCTTTCTTTCTCTCTGCGCTCTTTCTTTCTTTCTGCGCTCTTTTTTTCTCTCTTTGCGCTCTTTCTTTCTCTCTCTGCGCTCTCTCTTTCTCTCTCTGCGCTCTTTCTTTCTCTTTCTTTCTCTGCGCTCTTTCTCTCTCTCTCTGCGCTCTTTCTCTCTCTCTCTCTCTGCGCTCTTTCTTTCTCTATGTGCTCTTTCTTTCTCTCTGCACTCTTTCTTTCTCTCTCTCTGCGCTCTTTCTTCCTCTCTCTCTCTCTGCGCTCTTTCTCTCTCTCTGCGCTATTTCTTTCTCTCTCTGCGCTCTTTCTTTCTCTCTCTGCGCTCTTTCTTTCTCTCTCTCTCTGCGCTCTTTCTTTTTCTCTGTGCTCTTTCTCTCTCACTCTCTGCACTCTTTCTTTCTCTCTCTGCGCTCTTTCTTTCTCTCTCTGCGCTCTTTCTTTCTCTCTCTGCGCTCTTTCTTTCTCTCTCTGCGCTCTCTCTCTCTCTCTGCGCTCTTTCTTTCTCTCTGCGCACTTTCTTTCTCTCTCTCTGCGCTCTTTCTCTCTCTCTGCGCTCTTTCTCTCTCTCTGCGCTCTTTCTCTCTCTCTGCGCTCTTTCTCTCTCTCTGCACTCTTTCTTTCTCTCTCTGCGCTCTTTCTTTCTCTCTCTGCGCTCTTTCTTTCTCTTTCTCTCTCTCTGCGCTCTTTCTCTCTCTCTCTGCGCTCTTTCTCTCTCTCTCTCTGCGCTCTTTCTTTCTCTTTCTCTCTCTGCGCTCTTTCTTTC
Source organism: Ascaphus truei (assembly GCF_040206685.1). NCBI lineage: Eukaryota > Metazoa > Chordata > Amphibia > Anura > Ascaphidae > Ascaphus > Ascaphus truei. Next base: position 345,197 of record NW_027455621.1, read on the forward strand.
TCTTTCTCTCTCTGCGCTCTATCTTTCTCTCTGCGCTCTTTCTTTCTTTCTCTCTGCGCTCTTTTTTTCTCTCTTTGCGCTCTTTCTTTCTCTCTCTGCTCTCTTTCTTTCTCTCTCTGTGCTCTTTCTTTCTCTCTCTCTGCGCTCTTTCTCTCTCTCTGCACTCTTTCTTTCTCTCTCTCTGCGCTCTTTCTTCCTCTCTCTCTCTCTGCGCTCTTTCTCTCTCTGCGCTCTTTCTTTCTCTCTCTCTCTGCGCTCTTTCTTTCTCTCTCTCTCTGTGCTCTTTCTCTCTCACTCTCTGCGCTCTTTCTTTCTCTCTCTGCGCTCTTTCTTTCTCTCTCTGCGCTCTTTCTTTCTCTCTCTGCGCTCTTTCTTTCTCTCTCTGCGCTCTTTCTCTCTCTCTGCGCTCTTTCTCTCTCTCTGCGCTTTTTCTCTCTCTCTGCGCTCTTTCTCTCTCTCTCTGCGCTCTTTCTCTCTCTCTCTGCGCTCTTTCTCTCTCTGCGCTCTCTCTCTGTGCTCTCTCTCTGCGCTCTTTCTCTCTCTGCGCTCTTTCTCTCTCTGCGCTCTTTCTCTCTCTGCACTCTTTCTCTCTCTGCACTCTTTCTTTCTCTTTCTTTCTCTGCGCTCTTTCTCTCTCTCTGCGCTCTTTCTCTCTCTCTCTCTCTGCGCTCTTACTTTCTCTTTCTCTCTCTGCGCTCTTTCTCTCTCTCTGCGCTCTTTCTTTCTTTCTCTCTGCGCTCTTTCTTTCTCTTTCTTTCTCTGCGCTCTTTCTCTCTCTGCGCTCTCTCTCTCCCAGCGCTCTTTCTCTCTCTGCGCTCTTTCTCTCTCTGCGCTCTTTCTTTCTCTTTCTTTCTCTGCGCTCTTTCTCTCTCTCTGCGCTCTTTCTCTCTCTCTCTCTCTGCGCTCTTTCTTTCTCTTTCTCTCTCTCTGCGCTCTTTCTCTCTCTCGGCGCTCTTTCTCTCTCTCTCTCTCTGCGCTCTTTCTTTCTCTTTCTCTCTCTGCGCTCTCTCTCTCTGCGCTCTTTCTTTCTCTCTGCGCTCTTTCTTTCTTTCTCTCTGCGCTCTTTTTTTCTCTCTGCGCTCTTTTTTTCTCTCTTTGCGCTCTTTTTTTCTCTCTTTGCGCTCTTTCTTTCTCTCTCTGCGCTCTTTCTTTCTCTCTCTCTGCGCTCTTTCTTTCTCTGCGCTCTTTCTTTCTCTGCACTCTTTATTTCTCTCTCTGCGCTCTTTATTTCTCTCTCTGCGCTCTTTATTTCTCTCTTTGCGCTCTTTATTTCTCTCTCTGCGCTCTTTCTCTCTCTCTCTGCGCTCTTTCTCTCTCTCTCTGCGCTCTTTCTCTCTCTCTGCGCTCTTTCTCTCTCTGCGCTCTCTCTCTGCGCTCTCTCTGCGCTCTTTCTCTCTCTGCGCTCTTTCTCTCTCTGCACTCTTTCTCTCTCTGCACTCTTTCTTTCTCTGCGCTCTTTCTCTCTCTCTGCGCTCTTTCTCTCTCTCTCTGCGCTCTTTCTCTCTCTCTCACTGCGCTCTTACTTTGTCTTTCTCTCTCTGCGCTCTTTCTCTCTCTCTGCGCTCTTTCTTTCTTTCTCTCTGCGCTCTTTCTTTCTTTCTGCGCTCTTTTTTTCTCTCTTTGCGCTCTTTCTTTCTCTCTCTGCGCTCTTTCTTTCTCTCTCTCTGCGCTCTTTCTTTCTCTGCACTCTTTATTTCTCTCTCTGCGCTCTTTATTTCTCTCTCTGCGCTCTTTATTTCTCTCTCTGCGCTCTTTATTTCTCTCTCTGCGCTCTTTCTCTCTCTCTCTGCTCTCTTTCTCTCTCTCTCTGCGCTCTTTCTCTCTCTCTGCGCTCTTTCTCTCTCTGCGCTCTCTCTCTGCGCTCTCTCTCTGTGCTCTTTCTCTCTCTGCGCTCTCTCTCTCCCTGCGCTCTTTCTCTCTCTGCGCTCTTTCTCTCTCTGCGCTCTTTCTTTCTCTTTCTTTCTCTGCGCTCTTTCTCTCTCTCTGCGCTCTTTCTCTCTCTCTCTCTGCGCTCTTTCTTTCTCTTTCTCTCTCTCTGCGCTCTTTCTCTCTCTCGGCGCTCTTTCTCTCTCTCTCTCTCTCTGCGCTCTTTCTTTCTCTCTCTCTGCGCTCTTTCTTTCTCTCTCTCTGCGCTCTTTCTTTCTTTCTCTCTCGCTCTTTCTTTCTTTCTGCGCTCTTTTTTTCTCTCTTTGCGCTCTTTCTTTCTCTCTCTGTGCTCTCTCTTTCTCTCTCTGCGCTCTTTCTTTCTCTTTCTTTCTCTGCGCTCTTTCTCTCTCTGCGCTCTCTCTCTCCCTGCGCTCTTTCTCTCTCTGCGCTCTTTCTCTCTCTGCGCTCTTTCTTTCTCTTTCTTTCTCTGCGCTCTTTCTCTCTCTCTGCGCTCTTTCTCTCTCTCTCTCTGCGCTCTTTCTTTCTCTTTCTCTCTCTCTGCGCTCTTTCTCTCTCTCGGCGCTCTTTCTCTCTCTCTCTCTCTGCGCTCTTTCTTTCTCTTTCTCTCTCTGCGCTCTCTCTCTCTGCGCTCTTTCTTTCTCTCTGCGCTCTTTCTTTCTCTCTGCGCTCTTTTTTTCTCTCTTTGCGCTCTTTTTTTCTCTCTTTGCGCTCTTTCTTTCTCTCTCTGCGCTCTTTCTTTCTCTGCACTCTTTATTTCTCTCTCTGCGCTTTTTCTCTCTCTCGGCGCTCTTTCTCTCTCTCTCTCTCTGCGCTCTTTCTTTCTCTTTCTCTCTCTGCGCTCTCTCTCTCTGCGCTCTTTCTTTCTCTCTGCGCTCTTTCTTTCTTTCTCTCTGCGCTCTTTTTTTCTCTCTTTGCGCTCTTTTTTTCTCTCTTTGCGCTCTTTCTTTCTCTCTCTGCGCTCTTTCTTTCTCTGCACTCTTTATTTCTCTCTTTGCGCTCTTTCTTTCTCTCTCTGCGCTCTTTCTTTCTCTGCACTCTTTATTTCTCTCTCTGCGCTCTTTATTTCTCTCTCTGCGCTCTTTTTTTCTCTCTCTGCGCTCTTTATTTCTCTCTCTGTGCTCTTTCTCACTCTCTGTGCTCTTTCTCTCTCTCTGTGCTCTTTCTCTCTCTCTCTGCGCTCTTTCTCTCTCTCTGCGCTCTTTCTCTCTCTCTGCGCTCTTTCTTTCTCTCTCTGCGCTCTTTCTTTCTCTCTCTGCGCTCTTTCTTTCTCTTTCTCTCTCTGCGCTCTTTCTCTCTCTCTGCGCTCTTTCTCTCTCTCTCTCTGCGCTCTTTCTTTCTCTTTCTCTCTCTGCGCTCTTTCTTTCTCTTTCTCTCTCTGCGCTCTCTCTCTCTGCGCTCTATCTTTCTCTCTGCGCTCTTTCTTTCTTTCTCTCTGCGCTCTTTTTTTCTCTCTTTGCGCTCTTTCTTTCTCTCTCTGCTCTCTTTCTTTCTCTCTCTGTGCTCTTTCTTTCTCTCTCTCTGCGCTCTTTCTCTCTCTCTGCACTCTTTCTTTCTCTCTCTCTCTGCGCTCTTTCTTTCTCTCTCTCTCTGCGCTCTTTCTTCCTCTCTCTGCGCTCTTTCTTTCTCTGTGCTTTTTCTTTCTCTCTCTCTCTCTGCGCTCTTTCTCTCTCTCTGCGCTCTCTCTCTGCGCTCTCTCTGCGCTCTTTCTCTCTCTGCGCTCTTTCTCTCTCTGCACTCTTTCTCTCTCTGCACTCTTTCTTTCTCTGCGCTCTTTCTCTCTCTCTGCGCTCTTTCTCTCTCTCTCTGCGCTCTTTCTCTCTCTCTCACTGCGCTCTTACTTTGTCTTTCTCTCTCTGCGCTCTTTCTCTCTCTCTGCGCTCTTTCTTTCTTTCTCTCTGCGCTCTTTCTTTCTTTCTGCGCTATTTCTTTCTCTCTTTGCGCTCTTTCTTTCTCTCTCTGCGCTCTTTCTTTCTCTCTCTCTGCGCTCTTTCTTTCTCTGCACTCTTTATTTCTCTCTCTGCGCTCTTTATTTCTCTCTCTGCGCTCTTTATTTCTCTCTCTGCGCTCTTTATTTCTCTCTCTGCGCTCTTTCTCTCTCTCTCTGCTCTCTTTCTCTCTCTCTCTGCGCTCTTTCTCTCTCTCTGCGCTCTTTCTCTCTCTCTGCGCTCTTTCTCTCTCTGCGCTCTCTCTCTGCGCTCTCTCTCTGTGCTCTTTCTCTCTCTGCGCTCTCTCTCTCCCTGCGCTCTTTCTCTCTCTGCGCTCTTTCTCTCTCTGCGCTCTTTCTTTCTCTTTCTTTCTCTGCGCTCTTTCTCTCTCTCTGCGCTCTTTCTCTCTCTCTCTCTGCGCTCTTTCTTTCTCTTTCTCTCTCTCTGCGCTCTTTCTCTCTCTCGGCGCTCTTTCTCTCTCTCTCTCTCTCTGCGCTCTTTCTTTCTCTCTCTCTGCGCTCTTTCTTTCTCTCTCTCTGCGCTCTTTCTTTCTTTCTCTCTCGCTCTTTCTTTCTTTCTGCGCTCTTTTTTTCTCTCTTTGCGCTCTTTCTTTCTCTCTCTGCGCTCTCTCTTTCTCTCTCTGCGCTCTTTCTTTCTCTTTCTTTCTCTGCGCTCTTTCTCTCTCTGCGCTCTCTCTCTCCCTGCGCTCTTTCTCTCTCTGCGCTCTTTCTCTCTCTGCGCTCTTTCTTTCTCTTTCTTTCTCTGCGCTCTTTCTCTCTCTCTGCGCTCTTTCTCTCTCTCTCTCTGCGCTCTTTCTTTCTCTTTCTCTCTCTCTGCGCTCTTTCTCTCTCTCGGCGCTCTTTCTCTCTCTCTCTCTCTGCGCTCTTTCTTTCTCTTTCTCTCTCTGCGCTCTCTCTCTCTGCGCTCTTTCTTTCTCTCTGCGCTCTTTCTTTCTCTCTGCGCTCTTTTTTTCTCTATTTGCGCTCTTTTTTTCTCTCTTTGCGCTCTTTCTTTCTCTCTCTGCGCTCTTTCTTTCTCTGCACTCTTTATTTCTCTCTCTGCGCTCTTTATTTCTCTCTCTGCGCTCTTTTTTTCTCTCTCTGCGCTCTTTATTTCTCTCTCTGTGCTCTTTCTCTCTCTCTATGCGCTCTCTCTCTGCGCTCTTTCTCTCTCTCTCTCTGCGCTCTTTCTTTCTCTTTCTCTCTCTCTGCGCTCTTTCTCTCTCTCGGCGCTCTTTCTCTCTCTCTCTCTCTGCGCTCTTTCTTTCTCTTTCTCTCTCTGCGCTCTCTCTCTCTGCGCTCTTTCTTTCTCTCTGCGCTCTTTCTTTCTCTCTGCGCTCTTTTTTTCTCTATTTGCGCTCTTTTTTTCTCTCTTTGCGCTCTTTCTTTCTCTCTCTGCGCTCTTTCTTTCTCTGCACTCTTTATTTCTCTCTCTGCGCTCTTTATTTCTCTCTCTGCGCTCTTTTTTTCTCTCTCTGCGCTCTTTATTTCTCTCTCTGTGCTCTTTCTCTCTCTCTATGCGCTCTCTCTCTGCGCTCTTTCTTTCTCTTTCTCTCTCTCTGCGCTTTTTCTCTCTCTCGGCGCTCTTTCTCTCTCTCTCTCTCTGCGCTCTTTCTTTCTCTTTCTCTCTCTGCGCTCTCTCTCTCTGCGCTCTTTCTTTCTCTCTGCGCTCTTTCTTTCTTTCTCTCTGCGCTCTTTTTTTCTCTCTTTGCGCTCTTTTTTTCTCTCTTTGTGCTCTTTCTTTCTCTCTCTGCGCTCTTTCTTTCTCTGCACTCTTTATTTCTCTCTTTGCGCTCTTTCTTTCTCTCTCTGCGCTCTTTCTTTCTCTGCACTCTTTATTTCTCTCTCTGCGCTCTTTATTTCTCTCTGCGCTCTTTTTTTCTCTCTCTGCGCTCTTTATTTCTCTCTCTGTGCTCTTTCTCTCTCTCTGTGCTCTTTCTCTCTCTCTGTGCTCTTTCTCTCTCTCTCTGCGCTCTTTCTCTCTCTCTGCGCTCTTTCTCTCTCTCTGCGCTCTTTCTTTCTCTCTCTGCGCTCTTTCTTTCTCTCTCTGCGCTCTTTCTTTCTCATTCTCTCTCTGCGCTCTTTCTCTCTCTCTGCGCTCTTTCTCTCTCTCTCTCTGCGCTCTTTCTTTCTCTTTCTCTCTCTGCGCTCTTTCTTTCTCTTTCTCTCTCTGCGCTCTCTCTCTCTGCGCTCTATCTTTCTCTCTGCGCTCTTTCTTTCTTTCTCTCTGCGCTCTTTTTTTCTCTCTTTGCGCTCTTTCTTTCTCTCTCTGCTCTCTTTCTTTCTCTCTCTGCGCTCTTTCTCTCTCTGCGCTCTTTCTTTCTCTCTCTCTGCGCTCTTTCTCTCTCTCTGCGCTCTTTCTCTCTCTCTCTGCGCTCTTTCTTTCTCTCTCTCTCTCTCTGCGCTCTCTCTCTCTCTCTGCGCTCTTTTTTTCTCTCTCTGCGCTCTCTCTCTGCGCTCTTTCTTTCTCTCTCTCTCTGCGCTCTTTCTTTCTCTCTCTGCGCTCTTTCTCTCTCTGCGCTCTTTCTTTCTCTCTCTCTGCGCTCTTTCTCTCTCTCTGTGCTCTTTCTCTCTCTCTGCGCTCTTTCTTTCTCTTTCTCTCTCTCTGCGCTCTTTCTCTCTCTCTCTGCGCTCTTTCTTTCTCTCTCTCTCTCTGCGCTCTCTCTCTCTCTCTGCGCTCTTTCTTTCTCTCTGCGCTCCTTTTTTCTCTCTTTGCGCTCTTTCTTTCTCTCTCTGCTCTCTTTCTTTCTCTCTCTCTGCGCTCTTTCTCTCTCTATGTGCTCTTTCTTTCTCTCTGCGCTCTTTCTTTCTCTCTCTCTGCGCTCTTTCTTCCTCTCTCTCTCTCTGCGCTCTTTCTCTCTCTCTGCGCTATTTCTTTCTCTCTCTGCGCTCTTTCTTTCTCTCTCTCTCTGCGCTCTTTCTTTCTCTCTCTCTCTGCGCTCTTTCTTTCTCTCTGTGCTCTTTCTCTCTCACTCTCTGCGCTCTTTCTTTCTCTCTCTGAGCTCTTTCTTTCTCTCTCTGCGCTCTTTCTTTCTCTCTCTGCGCTCTTTCTTTCTCTCTCTGCGCTCTTTCTTTCTCTCTCTCTGCGCTCTTTCTCTCTCTCTGCGCTCTTTCTCTCTCTCTGCGCTCTTTCTCTCTCTCTCTGCGCTGTTTCTCTCTCTCTCTGCGCTCTTTCTTTCTCTCTGCGTTCTTTTTTTCTCTCTTTGCGCTCTTTTTTTCTCTCTCTGCGCTCTTTCTTTCTCCCTCTCTGCGCTCTTTCTTTCTCTGCGCTCTTTATTTCTTTCTCTGCGCTCTTTATTTCTCTCTCTGCGCTCTTTATTTCTCTCTCTGCGCTCTTTATTTCTCTCTCTGCGCTCTTTATTTCTCTCTCTGCGCTCTTTATTTCTCTCTCTGCGCTCTTTATTTCTCTCTCTGCGCTCTTTATTTCTCTCTCTGCGCTCTTTATTTCTCTCTCTGCGCTCTTTATTTCTCTCTCTGCGCTCTTTCTCTCTCTGCGCTCTTTCTCTCTCTGTGCTCTTTCTTTCTCTTTCTTTCTCTGCGCTCTTTCTCTCTCTCTGCGCTCTTTCTCTCTCTCTGCGCTCTTTCTCTCTCTCTGCGCTCTTTCTCTCTCTCTGCACTCTTTCTTTCTCTCTCTACGCTCTTTCTTTCTCTCTCTGCGCTCTTTCTTTCTCTTTCTCTCTCTCTGCGCTCTTTCTCTCTCTCTCTGAGCTCTTTCTCTCTCTCTCTCTGCGCTCATTCTTTCTCTTTCTCTCTCTGCGCTCTTTCTTTCTCTTTCTCTCTCTGCGCTCTCTCTCTCTGCGCTCTATCTTTCTCTCTGCGCTCTTTCTTTCTTTCTCTCTGCGCTCTTTTTTTCTCTCTTTGCGCTCTTTCTTTCTCTCTCTGCTCTCTTTCTTTCTCTCTCTGCTCTCTTTCTTTCTCTCTCTGCGCTCTTTCTTTCTCTCTCTCTCTGCGCTCTTTCTTTCTCTGCGCTCTTTCTCTCTCTGCGCTTTTTCTCTCTCTCTGCGCTCTTTCTTTCTCTCTCTCTGTGCTCTTTCTTTCTCTTTCTTTCTCTCTGCGCTCTTTCTTTCTCTCTCTCTGCGCTCTTTCTTCCTCTCTCTCTCTGCGCTCTTTCTCTCTCTCTGCGCTCATTCTCTCTCTCTGCGCTATTTCTTTCTCTCTCTGCGCTCTTTCTTTCTCTCTCTCTCTGCGCTCTTTCTTTCTCTCTCTCTGCGCTCTTTCTTTCTCTCTGCGCTCTTTCTCTCTCACTCTCTGCGCTCTTTCTTTCTCTCTCTGCGCTCTTTCTTTCTCTCTCTGCGCTCTTTCTTTCTCTCTCTGCGCTCTTTCTTTCTCTCTCTGCGCTCTTTCTTTCTCTCTCTGCGCTCTTTCTTTCTCTCTCTCTGCGCTTTTTCTTTCTCTCTCTTTGCGCTCTTTTTTTCTCTCTCTCTGCGCTCTTTCTCTCTCTCTGCGCTCTTTCTCTCTCTGCGCTCTTTCTCTCTCTCTGCGCTCTTTCTCTCTCTCTGCGCTCTTTCTCTCTCTGCGCTCTTTCTTTCTCTCTCTGCGCTTTTTCTTTCTCTCTCTCTGCGCTCTTTTTTTCTCTCTCTCTGCGCTCTTTCTCTCTCTCTGCGCTCTTTCTCTCTCTCTGCGCTCTTTCTCTCTCTGCGCTCTTTCTTTCTCTCTCTCTGTGCTCTTTCTCTCTCTCTCTCGGCGCTCTTTCTCTCTCTCTCTCTCTCTGTGCTCTTTCTTTCACTTTCTCTCTCTGCGCTCTCTCTCTCTCTCTGCGCTCTTTCTTTCTCTCTGCGCTCTTTCTTTCTCTCTGCGCTCTTTCTTTCTTTCTCTCTGCGCTCTTTTTTTCTCTCTTTGCGCTCATTTTTTCTCTCTCTGCGCTCTTTCTTTCTCTCTCTGCGCTCTTTCTTTCTCTCTCTGCGCTCTTTCTTTCTCTTTCTCTCTCTCTGCGCTCTTTCTCTCTCTCTCTGCGCTCTTTCTCTCTCTCTCTCTGCGCTCTTTCTTTCTCTTTCTCTCTCTGCGCTCTTTCTTTCTCTTTCTCTCTCTGCGCTCTCTCTCTCTGCGCTCTTTCTTTCTCTCTGCGCTCTTTCTTTCTCTCTGCGCTCTTTTTTTCTCTATTTGCGCTCTTTCTTTCTCTCTTTGCGCTCTTTCTTTCTCTGCGCTCTTTCTTTCTCTCTCTGCGCTCTTTATTTCTCTCTCTGCGCTTTTTCTCTCTCTCTGCGCTTTTTCTCTCTCTATGTGCTCTTTCTTTCTCTCTGCGCTCTTTCTTTCTCTCTCTCTGCGCTCTTTCTTCCTCTCTCTCTCTGCGCTCTTTCTCTCTCTCTGCGCTATTTCTTTCTCTCTCTGCGCTCTTTCTCTCTCTCGGCGCTCTTTCTCTCTCTCTCTCTCTGCGCACTTTCTTTCTCTTTCTCTCTCTGCGCTCTTTCTTTCTCTCTGCGCTCTTTCTTTCTTTCTCTCTGCGCTCTTTTTTTCTCTCTTTGCGCTCTTTTTTTCTCTCTTTGCGCTCTTTCTTTCTCTCTCTGCGCTCTTTCTTTCTCTCTCTCTGAGCTCTTTCTTTCTCTGCGCTCTTTATTTCTCTCTCTGCGCTCTTTATTTCTCTCTCTGCGCTCTTTATTTCTCTCTCTGTGCTCTTTATTTCTCTCTCTGCGCTCTTTATTTCTCTCTCTGCGCTCTTTATTTCTCTCTCTGCGCTCTTTCTTTCTCTCTCTGCGCTCTTTCTTTCTCTCTCTGCGCTCTCTCTCTGCGCTCTTTCTTTCTCTCTCTCTGCGCTCTTTCTTTCTCTCTCTGCGCTCTTTCTCTCTCTGCGCTCTTTCTTTCTCTCTCTCTGTGCTCTTTCTCTCTCTCTGCGCTCTTACTCTCTCTCTCTGCGCTCTCTCTCTGCGCTCTTTCTTTCTCTCTGCGCTCTTTCTTTCTCTCTCTGCGCTCTTTCTCTCTCTCTGCGCTCTTTCTTTCTCTCTCTCTGCGCTCTTTCTCTCTCTCTGTGCTCTTTCTCTCTCTCTGCGATCTTTCTCTCTCTCTGCGCTCTTTCTCTCTCTCTGCGCTCTTTCTCTCTCTCTCTGCGCTCTTTCTTTCTCTTTCTCTCTCTCTGCGCTCTTTCTCTCTCTCTCTGCGCTCTTTCTCTCTCTCTCTCTGCGCTCTTTCTTTCTCTTTCTCTCTCTGCGCTCTTTCTTTCTCTTTCTCTCTCTGCGCTCTCTCTCTGCGCTCTTTCTTTCTCTCTGCGCTCTTTCTTTCTCTCTGCGCTCTTTTTTTCTCTCTTTGCGCTCTTTCTTTCTCTCTTTGCGCTCTTTCTTTCTCTGCGCTCTTTCTTTCTCTCTCTGCGCTCTTTATTTCTCTCTCTGCGCTTTTTCTCTCTCTGCGCTCTTTCTCTCTCTATGTGCTCTTTCTTTCTCTCTGCGCTCTTTCTTTCTCTCTCTCTGCGCTCTTTCTTTCTCTCTCTCTGCGCTCTTTCTTCCTCTCTCCTTCTGCGCTCTTTCTCTCTCTCTGCGCTCTTTCTCTCTCTCTGCGCTATTTCTTTCTCTCTCTGTGCTCTTTCTCTCTCTCGGCGCTCTTTCTCTCTCTCTCTCTCTGCGCACTTTCTTTCTCTTTCTCTCTCTGCGCTCTTTCTTTCTCTCTGCGCTCTTTCTTTCTTTCTCTCTGCGCTCTTTTTTTCTCTCTTTGCGCTCTTTTTTTCTCTCTTTGCGCTCTTTCTTTCTCTCTCTGCGCTCTTTCTTTCTCTCTCTGCGCTCTTTCTTTCTCTCTCTCTGCGCTCTTTCTTTCTCTGCGCTCTTTATTTCTCTCTCTGCGCTCTTTATTTCTCTCTCTGCGCTCTTTATTTCTCTCTCTGCGCTCTTTATTTCTCTCTCTGCGCTCTTTATTTATCTCTCTGCGCTCTTTATTTATCTCTCTGCGCTCTTTCTCTCTCTCTCTGCGCTCTCTCTCTGCGCTCTTTCTTTCTCTCTCTCTGCGCTCTTTCTTTCTCTCTCTGCGCTCTTTCTCTCTCTCTGCGCTCTTTCTTTCTCTCTCTCTGCGCTCTTTCTCTCTCTCTGTGCTCTTTCTCTCTCTCTGCGCTCTTTCTCTCTCTCTGCGCTCTTTCTTTCTCTCTCTGCGCTCTTTCTTTCTCTTTCTCTCTCTCTGCGCTCTTTCTCTCTCTCTCTGCGCTCTTTCTCTCTCTCTCTCTGCGCTCTTTCTTTCTCTTTCTCTCTCTGCGCTCTTTCTTTCTCTTTCTCTCTCTGCGCTCTCTCTCTCTGCGCTCTTTCTTTCTCTCTGCGATCTTTCTTTCTTTCTCTCTGCGCTCTTTTTATCTCTCTTTGCGCTCTTTTTTTCTCTCTTTGCGCTCTTTCTTTCTCTTTCTCTCTCTGCGCTCTCTCTCTCTGCGCTCTTTCTTTCTCTCTGCGCTCTTTCTTTCTTTCTCTCTGCGCTCTTTTTATCTCTCTTTGCGCTCTTTTTTTCTCTCTTTGCGCTCTTTCTTTCTCTCTTTGCGCTCTTTCTTTCTCTCTCTGCTCTCTTTCTTTCTCTCTCTGCGCTCTTTCTTTCTCTCTCTCTCTGCGCTCTTTCTTTCTCTACGCTCTTTCTTTCTCTCTCTGCGCTCTTTATTTCTCTCTCTGCGCTTTTTCTCTCTCTCTGCGCTCTTTCTTTCTTTCTCTCTCTGCGCTCTTTCTTTCTCTCTCTGTGCTCTTTCTTTCTCTGCGCTCTTTCTCTCTCTGCGCTCTCTCTCTCTGCGCTCTTTCTTTCTCTGTCTGCGCTCTTTCTTCCTCTCTCTCTCTCTCTGCGCTCTTTTTTTCTCTACGCTCTTTCTCTCTCTCTGCGCTCTTTCTTTCTTTCTCTCTCTCTGCGCTCTCTCTCTTTCTCTCTGCGCTCTCTCTCTCTGCGCTCTCTCTCTCTGCGCTCTCTCTCTGTCTGCGCTCTCTCTCTGTCTGCGCTCTCTCTCTGTGCTCTCTTTTTCTCTCTGCGCTCTTTCTCTCTCTCTCTGCGCTCTTTCTCTCTCTATGTGCTCTTTCTTTCTCTCTGCGCTCTTTCTTTCTCTCTCTCTGCGCTCTTTCTTCCTCTTTCTCTCTCTGCGCTCTTTCTCTCTCTCGGCGCTCTTTCTCTCTCTCTCTCTCTGCGCACTTTCTTTCTCTTTCTCTCTCTGCGCTCTTTCTTTCTCTCTGCGCTCTTTCTTTCTTTCTCTCTGCGCTCTTTTTTTCTCTCTTTGCGCTCTTTTTTTCTCTCTTTGCGCTCTTTCTTTCTCTCTCTGCGCTCTTTCTTTCTCTCTCTGCGCTCTTTCTTTCTCTCTCTCTGCGCTCTTTCTTTCTCTGCGCTCTTTATTTCTCTCTCTGCGCTCTTTATTTCTCTCTCTGCGCTCTTTATTTCTCTCTCTGCGCTCTTTATTTCTCTCTCTGCGCTCTTTATTTCTCTCTCTGCGCTCTTTATTTATCTCTCTGCGCTCTTTCTCTCTCTCTCTGCGCTCTCTCTCTGCGCTCTTTCTTTCTCTCTCTCTGCGCTCTTTCTTTCTCTCTCTGCGCTCTTTCTCTCTCTCTGCGCTCTTTCTTTCTCTCTCTCTGCGCTCTTTCTCTCTCTCTGTGCTCTTTCTCTCTCTCTGCGCTCTTTCTCTCTCTCTGCGCTCTTTCTTTCTCTCTCTGCGCTCTTTCTTTCTCTTTCTCTCTCTCTGCGCTCTTTCTCTCTCTCTCTGCGCTCTTTCTCTCTCTCTCTCTGCGCTCTTTCTTTCTCTTTCTCTCTCTGCGCTCTTTCTTTCTCTTTCTCTCTCTGCGCTCTCTCTCTCTGCGCTCTTTCTTTCTCTCTGCGATCTTTCTTTCTTTCTCTCTGCGCTCTTTTTATCTCTCTTTGCGCTCTTTTTTTCTCTCTTTGCGCTCTTTCTTTCTCTTTCTCTCTCTGCGCTCTCTCTCTCTGCGCTCTTTCTTTCTCTCTGCGCTCTTTCTTTCTTTCTCTCTGCGCTCTTTTTATCTCTCTTTGCGCTCTTTTTTTCTCTCTTTGCGCTCTTTCTTTCTCTCTTTGCGCTCTTTCTTTCTCTCTCTGCTCTCTTTCTTTCTCTCTCTGCGCTCTTTCTTTCTCTCTCTCTCTGCGCTCTTTCTTTCTCTACGCTCTTTCTTTCTCTCTCTGCGCTCTTTATTTCTCTCTCTGCGCTTTTTCTCTCTCTCTGCGCTCTTTCTTTCTTTCTCTCTCTGCGCTCTTTCTTTCTCTCTCTGTGCTCTTTCTTTCTCTGCGCTCTTTCTCTCTCTGCGCTCTCTCTCTCTGCGCTCTTTCTTTCTCTGTCTGCGCTCTTTCTTCCTCTCTCTCTCTCTCTGCGCTCTTTTTTTCTCTACGCTCTTTCTCTCTCTCTGCGCTCTTTCTTTCTTTCTCTCTCTCTGCGCTCTCTCTCTTTCTCTCTGCGCTCTCTCTCTCTGCGCTCTCTCTCTCTGCGCTCTCTCTCTGTCTGCGCTCTCTCTCTGTCTGCGCTCTCTCTCTGTGCTCTCTTTTTCTCTCTGCGCTCTTTCTCTCTCTCTCTGCGCTCTTTCTCTCTCTATGTGCTCTTTCTTTCTCTCTGCGCTCTTTCTTTCTCTCTCTCTGCGCTCTTTCTTCCTCTTTCTCTCTCTGCGCTCTTTCTCTCTCTCTGCGCTATTTCTTTCTCTCTTTGCGCTCTTTCTTTCTCTCTCTGCGCTCTTTCTTTCTCTGCACTCTTTATTTCTCTCTCTGCGCTCTTTATTTCTCTCTCTGCGCTCTTTTTTTCTCTCTCTGCGCTCTTTATTTCTCTCTCTGTGCACTTTCTCTCTCTCTGTGCTCTTTCTCTCTCTCTGTGCTCTTTCTCTCTCTCTCTGCGCTCTTTCTCTCTCTCTCTGCGCTCTTTCTCTCTCTCTGCGCTCTTTCTCTCTCTCTGCGCTCTTTCTTTCTCTCTCTGCGCTCTTTCTTTCTCTCTCTGCGCTCTTTCTTTCTCTTTCTCTCTCTGCGCTCTTTCTCTCTCTCTGCGCTCTTTCTCTCTCTCTCTCTGCGCTCTTTCTTTCTCTTTCTCTCTCTGCGCTCTTTCTTTCTCTTTCTCTCTCTGCGCTCTCTCTCTCTGCGCTCTATCTTTCTCTCTGCGCTCTTTCTTTCTTTCTCTCTGCGCTCTTTTTTTTCTCTCTTTGCGCTCTTTCTTTCTCTCTCTGCTCTCTTTCTTTCTCTCTCTGTGCTCTTTCTTTCTCTCTCTCTGCGCTCTTTCTCTCTCTCTGCACTCTTTCTTTCTCTCTCTCTCTGCGCTCTTTCTTTCTCTCTCTCTCTGCGCTCTTTCTTCCTCTCTCTGCGCTCTTTCTTTCTCTGCGCTTTTTCTTTCTCTCTCTCTCTCTGCGCTCTTTCTCTCTCTCTGCGCTCTTTCTTTCTTTCTCTCTGCGCTCTTTCTTTCTTTCTCTCTGCGCTGTTTCTTTCTTTCTGCGCTCTATTTTTCTCTCTTTGCGCTCTTTCTCTCTCTCTCTCTGCGCTCTTTCTTTCTCTCTGCGCTCTTTCTCTCTCTGCGCACTTTCTCTCTCTGCGCACTTTCTCTCTCTGCGCACTTTCTCTCTCTGCGCACTTTCTCTCTCTGCGCACTTTCTCTCTCTGCGCACTTTCTCTCTCTGCGCTCTTTCTTTCTCTTTCTCTCTCTCTGCGCTCTCTCTCGGCGCTCTTTCTCTCTCTCTCTCTCTCTGTGCTCTTTCTTTCTCTTTCTCTCTCTGCGCTCTCTCTCTCTCTGCGCTCTTTCTTTCTCTCTGCGCTCTTTCTTTCTCTCTGCGCTCTTTCTTTCTTTCTCTCTGCGCTCTTTTTTTCTCTCTTTGCGCTCATTTTTTCTCTCTTTGCGCTCTTTCTTTCTCTCTCTGCGCTCTTTCTTTCTCTCTCTCTCTGCGCTCTTTCTTTCTCTGCGCTCTTTATTTCTCTCTCTGCGCTCTTTTTTTCTCTCTCTGCGCTCTCTCTCTGCGCTCTTTCTTTCTCTCTCTCTCTCTGCGCTCTTTCTTTCTCTCTCTGCGCTCTTTCTCTCTCTGCGCTCTTTCTTTCTCTCTCTCTGCGCTCTTTCTCTCTCTCTGTGCTCTTTCTCTCTCTCTGCGCTCTTTCTTTCTCTTTCTCTCTCTCTGCGCTCTTTCTCTCTCTCTCTGCGCTCTTTCTCTCTCTCTCTCTGCGCTCTTTCTTTCTCTTTCTCTCTCTGCGCTCTCTCTCTCTCTCTGCGCTCTTTCTTTCTCTCTGCGCTCTTTCTTTCTTTCTCTCTGCGCTCCTTTTTTCTCTCTTTGCGCTCTTTCTTTCTCTCTCTGCTCTCTTTCTTTCTCTCTCTGCGCTCTTTCTTTCTCTGCGCTCTTTCTTTCTCTCTCTGCGCTCTTTATTTCTCTCTCTGCGCTCTTTATTTCTCTCTCTGCGCTCTTTATTTCTCTCTCTGCGCTCTTTATTTCTCTCTCTGCGCTCTTTATTTCTCTCTCTGCGCTCTTTATTTCTCTCTCTGCGCTCTTTATTTCTCTCTCTGCGCTCTTTATTTCTCTCTCTGCGCTCTTTATTTCTCTCTCTGCGCTCTTTATTTCTCTCTCTGCGCTCTTTATTTCTCTCTCTGCGCTCTTTATTTCTCTCTCTGCGCTCTTTCTCTCTCTGCGCTCTTTCTCTCTCTGCGCTCTTTCTTTCTCTTTCTTTCTCTGCGCTCTTTCTCTTTCTCTGCGCTCTTTCTCTCTCTCTGCGCTCTTTCTCTCTCTCTGCGCTCTTTCTCTCTCTCTGCGCTCTTTCTCTCTCTCTGCACTCTTTCTTTCTCTCTCTACGCTCTTTCTTTCTCTCTCTGCGCTCTTTCTTTCTCTTTCTCTCTCTCTGCGCTCTTTCTCTCTCTCTCTGAGCTCTTTCTCTCTCTCTCTCTGCGCTCATTCTTTCTCTTTCTCTCTCTGCGCTCTTTCTTTCTCTTTCTCTCTCTGCGCTCTCTCTCTCTGCGCTCTATCTTTCTCTCTGCGCTCTTTCTTTCTTTCTCTCTGCGCTCTTTTTTTCTCTCTTTGCGCTCTTTCTTTCTCTCTCTGCTCTCTTTCTTTCTCTCTCTGCTCTCTTTCTTTCTCTCTCTGCGCTCTTTCTTTCTCTCTCTCTGCGCTCTTTCTTTCTCTGCGCTCTTTCTCTCTCTGCGCTTTTTCTCTCTCTCTGCGCTCTTTCTTTCTCTCTCTCTGTGCTCTTTCTTTCTCTTTCTTTCTCTCTGCGCTCTTTCTTTCTCTCTCTCTGCGCTCTTTCTTCCTCTCTCTCTCTGCGCTCTTTCTCTCTCTCTGCGCTCATTCTCTCTCTCTGCGCTATTTCTTTCTCTCTCTGCGCTCTTTCTTTCTCTCTCTCTCTGCGCTCTTTCTTTCTCTCTCTCTGCGCTCTTTCTTTCTCTCTGCGCTCTTTCTCTCTCACTCTCTGCGCTCTTTCTTTCTCTCTCTGCGCTCTTTCTTTCTCTCTCTGCGCTCTTTCTTTCTCTCTCTGCGCTCTTTCTTTCTCTCTCTGCGCTCTTTCTTTCTCTCTCTCTGCGCTTTTTCTTTCTCTCTCTTTGCGCTCTTTTTTTCTCTCTCTCTGCGCTCTTTCTCTCTCTCTGCGCTCTTTCTCTCTCTGCGCTCTTTCTCTCTCTCTGCGCTCTTTCTCTCTCTCTGCGCTCTTTCTCTCTCTGCGCTCTTTCTTTCTCTCTCTGCGCTTTTTCTTTCTCTCTCTCTGCGCTCTTTTTTTCTCTCTCTCTGCGCTCTTTCTCTCTCTCTGCGCTCTTTCTCTCTCTCTGCGCTCTTTCTCTCTCTGCGCTCTTTCTTTCTCTCTCTCTGTGCTCTTTCTCTCTCTCTCTCGGCGCTCTTTCTCTCTCTCTCTCTCTCTGTGCTCTTTCTTTCACTTTCTCTCTCTGCGCTCTCTCTCTCTCTCTGCGCTCTTTCTTTCTCTCTGCGCTCTTTCTTTCTCTCTGCGCTCTTTCTTTCTTTCTCTCTGCGCTCTTTTTTTCTCTCTTTGCGCTCATTTTTTCTCTCTCTGCGCTCTTTCTTTCTCTCTCTGCGCTCTTTCTTTCTCTCTCTGCGCTCTTTCTTTCTCTTTCTCTCTCTCTGCGCTCTTTCTCTCTCTCTCTGCGCTCTTTCTCTCTCTCTCTCTGCGCTCTTTCTTTCTCTTTCTCTCTCTGCGCTCTTTCTTTCTCTTTCTCTCTCTGCGCTCTCTCTCTCTGCGCTCTTTCTTTCTCTCTGCGCTCTTTCTTTCTCTCTGCGCTCTTTTTTTCTCTATTTGCGCTCTTTCTTTCTCTCTTTGCGCTCTTTCTTTCTCTGCGCTCTTTCTTTCTCTCTCTGCGCTCTTTATTTCTCTCTCTGCGCTTTTTCTCTCTCTCTGCGCTTTTTCTCTCTCTATGTGCTCTTTCTTTCTCTCTGCGCTCTTTCTTTCTCTCTCTCTGCGCTCTTTCTTCCTCTCTCTCTGCGCTCTTTCTCTCTCTCTGCGCTCTTTCTCTCTCTCTGCGCTATTTCTTTCTCTCTCTGCGCTCTTTCTCTCTCTCGGCGCTCTTTCTCTCTCTCTCTCTCTGCGCACTTTCTTTCTCTTTCTCTCTCTGCGCTCTTTCTTTCTCTCTGCGCTCTTTCTTTCTTTCTCTCTGCGCTCTTTTTTTCTCTCTTTGCGCTCTTTTTTTCTCTCTTTGCGCTCTTTCTTTCTCTCTCTGCGCTCTTTCTTTCTCTCTCTCTGAGCTCTTTCTTTCTCTGCGCTCTTTATTTCTCTCTCTGCGCTCTTTATTTCTCTCTCTGTGCTCTTTCTTTCTCTTTCTTTCTCTCTGCGCTCTTTCTTTCTCTCTCTCTGCGCTCTTTCTTCCTCTCTCTCTCTGCGCTCTTTCTCTCTCTCTGCGCTCATTCTCTCTCTCTGCGCTATTTCTTTCTCTCTCTGCGCTCTTTCTTTCTCTCTCTCTCTGCGCTCTTTCTTTCTCTCTCTCTGCGCTCTTTCTTTCTCTCTGCGCTCTTTCTCTCTCACTCTCTGCGCTCTTTCTTTCTCTCTCTGCGCTCTTTCTTTCTCTCTCTGCGCTCTTTCTTTCTCTCTCTGCGCTCTTTCTTTCTCTCTCTGCGCTCTTTCTTTCTCTCTCTCTGCGCTTTTTCTTTCTCTCTCTTTGCGCTCTTTTTTTCTCTCTCTCTGCGCTCTTTCTCTCTCTCTGCGCTCTTTCTCTCTCTGCGCTCTTTCTCTCTCTCTGCGCTCTTTCTCTCTCTCTGCGCTCTTTCTCTCTCTGCGCTCTTTCTTTCTCTCTCTGCGCTTTTTCTTTCTCTCTCTCTGCGCTCTTTTTTTCTCTCTCTCTGCGCTCTTTCTCTCTCTCTGCGCTCTTTCTCTCTCTCTGCGCTCTTTCTCTCTCTGCGCTCTTTCTTTCTCTCTCTCTGTGCTCTTTCTCTCTCTCTCTCGGCGCTCTTTCTCTCTCTCTCTCTCTCTGTGCTCTTTCTTTCACTTTCTCTCTCTGCGCTCTCTCTCTCTCTCTGCGCTCTTTCTTTCTCTCTGCGCTCTTTCTTTCTCTCTGCGCTCTTTCTTTCTTTCTCTCTGCGCTCTTTTTTTCTCTCTTTGCGCTCATTTTTTCTCTCTCTGCGCTCTTTCTTTCTCTCTCTGCGCTCTTTCTTTCTCTCTCTGCGCTCTTTCTTTCTCTTTCTCTCTCTCTGCGCTCTTTCTCTCTCTCTCTGCGCTCTTTCTCTCTCTCTCTCTGCGCTCTTTCTTTCTCTTTCTCTCTCTGCGCTCTTTCTTTCTCTTTCTCTCTCTGCGCTCTCTCTCTCTGCGCTCTTTCTTTCTCTCTGCGCTCTTTTTTTCTCTATTTGCGCTCTTTCTTTCTCTCTTTGCGCTCTTTCTTTCTCTGCGCTCTTTCTTTCTCTCTCTGCGCTCTTTATTTCTCTCTCTGCGCTTTTTCTCTCTCTCTGCGCTTTTTCTCTCTCTATGTGCTCTTTCTTTCTCTCTGCGCTCTTTCTTTCTCTCTCTCTGCGCTCTTTCTTCCTCTCTCTCTCTGCGCTCTTTCTCTCTCTCTGCGCTCTTTCTCTCTCTCTGCGCTATTTCTTTCTCTCTCTGCGCTCTTTCTCTCTCTCGGCGCTCTTTCTCTCTCTCTCTCTCTGCGCACTTTCTTTCTCTTTCTCTCTCTGCGCTCTTTCTTTCTCTCTGCGCTCTTTCTTTCTTTCTCTCTGCGCTCTTTTTTTCTCTCTTTGCGCTCTTTTTTTCTCTCTTTGCGCTCTTTCTTTCTCTCTCTGCGCTCTTTCTTTCTCTCTCTCTGAGCTCTTTCTTTCTCTGCGCTCTTTATTTCTCTCTCTGCGCTCTTTATTTCTCTCTCTGCGCTCTTTATTTCTCTCTCTGTGCTCTTTATTTCTCTCTCTGCGCTCTTTATTTCTCTCTCTGCGCTCTTTATTTCTCTCTCTGCGCTCTTTATTTCTCTCTCTGCGCTCTTTCTTTCTCTCTCTGCGCTCTTTCTTTCTCTCTCTGCGCTCTCTCTCTGCGCTCTTTCTTTCTCTCTCTCTGCGCTCTTTCTTTCTCTCTCTGCGCTCTTTCTCTCTCTGCGCTCTTTCTTTCTCTCTCTCTGTGCTCTTTCTCTCTCTCTGCGCTCTTACTCTCTCTCTCTGCGCTCTCTCTCTGCGCTCTTTCTTTCTCTCTGCGCTCTTTCTTTCTCTCTCTGCGCTCTTTCTCTCTCTCTGCGCTCTTTCTTTCTCTCTCTCTGCGCTCTTTCTCTCTCTCTGTGCTCTTTCTCTCTCTCTGCGATCTTTCTCTCTCTCTGCGCTCTTTCTCTCTCTCTGCGCTCTTTCTCTCTCTCTCTGCGCTCTTTCTTTCTCTTTCTCTCTCTCTGCGCTCTTTCTCTCTCTCTCTGCGCTCTTTCTCTCTCTCTCTCTGCGCTCTTTCTTTCTCTTTCTCTCTCTGCGCTCTTTCTTTCTCTTTCTCTCTCTGCGCTCTCTCTCTGCGCTCTTTCTTTCTCTCTGCGCTCTTTCTTTCTCTCTGCGCTCTTTTTTTCTCTCTTTGCGCTCTTTCTTTCTCTCTTTGCGCTCTTTCTTTCTCTGCGCTCTTTCTTTCTCTCTCTGCGCTCTTTATTTCTCTCTCTGCGCTTTTTCTCTCTCTGCGCTCTTTCTCTCTCTATGTGCTCTTTCTTTCTCTCTGCGCTCTTTCTTTCTCTCTCTCTGCGCTCTTTCTTTCTCTCTCTCTGCGCTCTTTCTTCCTCTCTCCTTCTGCGCTCTTTCTCTCTCTCTGCGCTCTTTCTCTCTCTCTGCGCTATTTCTTTCTCTCTCTGTGCTCTTTCTCTCTCTCGGCGCTCTTTCTCTCTCTCTCTCTCTGCGCACTTTCTTTCTCTTTCTCTCTCTGCGCTCTTTCTTTCTCTCTGCGCTCTTTCTTTCTTTCTCTCTGCGCTCTTTTTTTCTCTCTTTGCGCTCTTTTTTTCTCTCTTTGCGCTCTTTCTTTCTCTCTCTGCGCTCTTTCTTTCTCTCTCTGCGCTCTTTCTTTCTCTCTCTCTGCGCTCTTTCTTTCTCTGCGCTCTTTATTTCTCTCTCTGCGCTCTTTATTTCTCTCTCTGCGCTCTTTATTTCTCTCTCTGCGCTCTTTATTTATCTCTCTGCGCTCTTTATTTATCTCTCTGCGCTCTTTCTCTCTCTCTCTGCGCTCTTTCTCTCTCTCTCTGCGCTCTCTCTCTGCGCTCTTTCTTTCTCTCTCTCTGCGCTCTTTCTTTCTCTCTCTGCGCTCTTTCTCTCTCTCTGCGCTCTTTCTTTCTCTCTCTCTGCGCTCTTTCTCTCTCTCTGTGCTCTTTCTCTCTCTCTGCGCTCTTTCTCTCTCTCTGCGCTCTTTCTTTCTCTCTCTGCGCTCTTTCTTTCTCTTTCTCTCTCTCTGCGCTCTTTCTCTCTCTCTCTGCGCTCTTTCTCTCTCTCTCTCTGCGCTCTTTCTTTCTCTTTCTCTCTCTGCGCTCTTTCTTTCTCTTTCTCTCTCTGCGCTCTCTCTCTCTGCGCTCTTTCTTTCTCTCTGCGATCTTTCTTTCTTTCTCTCTGCGCTCTTTTTATCTCTCTTTGCGCTCTTTTTTTCTCTCTTTGCGCTCTTTCTTTCTCTTTCTCTCTCTGCGCTCTCTCTCTCTGCGCTCTTTCTTTCTCTCTGCGCTCTTTCTTTCTTTCTCTCTGCGCTCTTTTTATCTCTCTTTGCGCTCTTTTTTTCTCTCTTTGCGCTCTTTCTTTCTCTCTTTGCGCTCTTTCTTTCTCTCTCTGCTCTCTTTCTTTCTCTCTCTGCGCTCTTTCTTTCTCTCTCTCTCTGCGCTCTTTCTTTCTCTACGCTCTTTCTTTCTCTCTCTGCGCTCTTTATTTCTCTCTCTGCGCTTTTTCTCTCTCTCTGCGCTCTTTCTTTCTTTCTCTCTCTGCGCTCTTTCTTTCTCTCTCTGTGCTCTTTCTTTCTCTGCGCTCTTTCTCTCTCTGCGCTCTCTCTCTCTGCGCTCTTTCTTTCTCTGTCTGCGCTCTTTCTTCCTCTCTCTCTCTCTCTGCGCTCTTTTTTTCTCTACGCTCTTTCTCTCTCTCTGCGCTCTTTCTTTCTTTCTCTCTCTCTGCGCTCTCTCTCTTTCTCTCTGCGCTCTCTCTCTCTGCGCTCTCTCTCTCTGCGCTCTCTCTCTGTCTGCGCTCTCTCTCTGTCTGCGCTCTCTCTCTGTGCTCTCTTTTTCTCTCTGCGCTCTTTCTCTCTCTCTCTGCGCTCTTTCTCTCTCTATGTGCTCTTTCTTTCTCTCTGCGCTCTTTCTTTCTCTCTCTCTGCGCTCTTTCTTCCTCTTTCTCTCTCTGCGCTCTTTCTCTCTCTCGGCGCTCTTTCTCTCTCTCTCTCTCTGCGCACTTTCTTTCTCTTTCTCTCTCTGCGCTCTTTCTTTCTCTCTGCGCTCTTTCTTTCTTTCTCTCTGCGCTCTTTTTTTCTCTCTTTGCGCTCTTTTTTTCTCTCTTTGCGCTCTTTCTTTCTCTCTCTGCGCTCTTTCTTTCTCTCTCTGCGCTCTTTCTTTCTCTCTCTCTGCGCTCTTTCTTTCTCTGCGCTCTTTATTTCTCTCTCTGCGCTCTTTATTTCTCTCTCTGCGCTCTTTATTTCTCTCTCTGCGCTCTTTATTTCTCTCTCTGCGCTCTTTATTTATCTCTCTGCGCTCTTTATTTATCTCTCTGCGCTCTTTCTCTCTCTCTCTGCGCTCTCTCTCTGCGCTCTTTCTTTCTCTCTCTCTGCGCTCTTTCTTTCTCTCTCTGCGCTCTTTCTCTCTCTGCGCTCTTTCTCTCTCTCTGCGCTCTTTCTTTCTCTCTCTCTGCGCTCTTTCTCTCTCTCTGTGCTCTTTCTCTCTCTCTGCGCTCTTTCTCTCTCTCTGCGCTCTTTCTTTCTCTCTCTGCGCTCTTTCTTTCTCTTTCTCTCTCTCTGCGCTCTTTCTCTCTCTCTCTGCGCTCTTTCTCTCTCTCTCTCTGCGCTCTTTCTTTCTCTTTCTCTCTCTGCGCTCTTTCTTTCTCTTTCTCTCTCTGCGCTCTCTCTCTCTGCGCTCTTTCTTTCTCTCTGCGATCTTTCTTTCTTTCTCTCTGCGCTCTTTTTATCTCTCTTTGCGCTCTTTTTTTCTCTCTTTGCGCTCTTTCTTTCTCTTTCTCTCTCTGCGCTCTCTCTCTCTGCGCTCTTTCTTTCTCTCTGCGCTCTTTCTTTCTTTCTCTCTGCGCTCTTTTTATCTCTCTTTGCGCTCTTTTTTTCTCTCTTTGCGCTCTTTCTTTCTCTCTTTGCGCTCTTTCTTTCTCTCTCTGCTCTCTTTCTTTCTCTCTCTGCGCTCTTTCTTTCTCTCTCTCTCTGCGCTCTTTCTTTCTCTACGCTCTTTCTTTCTCTCTCTGCGCTCTTTATTTCTCTCTCTGCGCTTTTTCTCTCTCTCTGCGCTCTTTCTTTCTTTCTCTCTCTGCGCTCTTTCTTTCTCTCTCTGTGCTCTTTCTTTCTCTGCGCTCTTTCTCTCTCTGCGCTCTCTCTCTCTGCGCTCTTTCTTTCTCTGTCTGCGCTCTTTCTTCCTCTCTCTCTCTCTCTGCGCTCTTTTTTTCTCTACGCTCTTTCTCTCTCTCTGCGCTCTTTCTTTCTTTCTCTCTCTCTGCGCTCTCTCTCTTTCTCTCTGCGCTCTCTCTCTCTGCGCTCTCTCTCTCTGCGCTCTCTCTCTGTCTGCGCTCTCTCTCTGTCTGCGCTCTCTCTCTGTGCTCTTTCTTTCTCTCTGCGCTCTTTCTTTCTCTCTCTCTGCGCTCTTTCTTCCTCTTTCTCTCTCTGCGCTCTTTCTCTCTCTCTGCGCTATTTCTTTCTCTCTTTGCGCTCTTTCTTTCTCTCTCTGCGCTCTTTCTTTCTCTGCACTCTTTATTTCTCTCTCTGCGCTCTTTATTTCTCTCTCTGCGCTCTTTTTTTCTCTCTCTGCGCTCTTTATTTCTCTCTCTGTGCTCTTTCTCTCTCTCTGTGCTCTTTCTCTCTCTCTGTGCTCTTTCTCTCTCTCTCTGCGCTCTTTCTCTCTCTCTCTGCGCTCTTTCTCTCTCTCTGCGCTCTTTCTCTCTCTCTGCGCTCTTTCTTTCTCTCTCTGCGCTCTTTCTTTCTCTCTCTGCGCTCTTTCTTTCTCTTTCTCTCTCTGCGCTCTTTCTCTCTCTCTGCGCTCTTTCTCTCTCTCTCTCTGCGCTCTTTCTTTCTCTTTCTCTCTCTGCGCTCTTTCTTTCTCTTTCTCTCTCTGCGCTCTCTCTCTCTGCGCTCTATCTTTCTCCCTGCGCTCTTTCTTTCTCTCTGCGCTCTTTTTTTTCTCTCTTTGCGCTCTTTCTTTCTCTCTCTGCTCTCTTTCTTTCTCTCTCTGTGCTCTTTCTTTCTCTCTCTCTGCGCTCTTTCTCTCTCTCTGCACTCTTTCTTTCTCTCTCTCTCTGCGCTCTTTCTTTCTCTCTCTCTCTGCGCTCTTTCTTCCTCTCTCTGCGCTCTTTCTTTCTCTGCGCTTTTTCTTTCTCTCTCTCTCTCTGCGCTCTTTCTCTCTCTCTGCGCTCTTTCTTTCTTTCTCTCTGCGCTCTTTCTTTCTTTCTCTCTGCGCTGTTTCTTTCTTTCTGCGCTCTATTTTTCTCTCTTTGCGCTCTTTCTCTCTCTCTCTCTGCGCTCTTTCTTTCTCTCTGCGCTCTTTCTCTCTCTGCGCACTTTCTCTCTCTGCGCACTTTCTCTCTCTGCGCACTTTCTCTCTCTGCGCACTTTCTCTCTCTGCGCACTTTCTCTCTCTGCGCACTTTCTCTCTCTGCGCTCTTTCTTTCTCTTTCTCTCTCTCTGCGCTCTCTCTCTCTCGGCGCTCTTTCTCTCTCTCTCTCTCTCTGTGCTCTTTCTTTCTCTTTCTCTCTCTGCGCTCTCTCTCTCCCTGCGCTCTTTCTTTCTCTCTGCGCTCTTTCTTTCTCTCTGCGCTCTTTCTTTCTTTCTCTCTGCGCTCTTTTTTTCTCTCTTTGCGCTCATTTTTTCTCTCTTTGCGCTCTTTCTTTCTCTCTCTGCGCTCTTTCTTTCTCTCTCTCTCTGCGCTCTTTCTTTCTCTGCGCTCTTTATTTCTCTCTCTGCGCTCTTTTTTTCTCTCTCTGCGCTCTCTCTCTGCGCTCTTTCTTTCTCTCTCTCTCTCTGCGCTCTTTCTTTCTCTCTCTGCGCTCTTTCTCTCTCTGCGCTCTTTCTTTCTCTCTCTCTGCGCTCTTTCTCTCTCTCTGTGCTCTTTCTCTCTCTCTGCGCTCTTTCTTTCTCTTTCTCTCTCTCTGCGCTCTTTCTCTCTCTCTCTGCGCTCTTTCTCTCTCTCTCTCTGCGCTCTTTCTTTCTCTTTCTCTCTCTGCGCTCTCTCTCTCTCTCTGCGCTCTTTCTTTCTCTCTGCGCTCTTTCTTTCTTTCTCTCTGCGCTCCTTTTTTCTCTCTTTGCGCTCTTTCTTTCTCTCTCTGCTCTCTTTCTTTCTCTCTCTGCGCTCTTTCTTTCTCTGCGCTCTTTCTTTCTCTCTCTGCGCTCTTTCTCTCTCTCTCTGCGCTCTTTCTTTCTCTCTCTCTGCGCTCTTTCTCTCTCTATGTGCTCTTTCTTTCTCTCTGCGCTCTTTCTTTCTCTCTCTCTGCGCTCTTTCTTCCTCTCTCTCTCTCTGTGCTCTCTCTCTCTCTCTGCGCTATTTCTTTCTCTCTCTGCGCTCTCTCTTTCTCTCTCTCTCTGCGCTCTTTCTTTCTCTCTCTCTCTGCGCTCTTTCTTTCTCTCTGTGCTCTTTCTCTCTCTCTGCGCTCTTTCTCTCTCTCTCTGCGCTCTTTCTCTCTCTCTCTGCGCTCTTTCTTTCTCTCTGCGTTCTTTTTTTCTCTTTGCGCTCTTTTTTTCTCTCTCTGCGCTCTTTCTTTCTCTCTCTCTGCGCTCTTTCTTTCTCTGCGCTCTTTATTTCTCTCTCTGCGCTCTTTATTTCTCTCTCTGCGCTCTTTATTTCTCTCTCTGCGCTCTTTATTTCTCTCTCTGCGCTCTTTATTTCTCTCTCTGCGCTCTTTATTTCTCTCTCTGCGCTCTTTATTTCTCTCTCTGCGCTCTTTATTTCTCTCTCTGCGCTCTTTCTCTCTCTGCGCTCTTTCTTTCTCTGCGCTCTTTCTCTCTCTCTGCGCTCTTTCTCTCTCTCTGCGCTCTTTCTTTCTCTCTGCGCACTTTCTTTCTCTCTCTCTGCGCTCTTTCTCTCTCTCTGCGCTCTTTCTCTCTCTCTGCGCTCTTTCTCTCTCTCTGCACTATTTCTTTCTCTCTCTACGCTCTTTCTTTCTCTCTCTGCGCTCTTTCTTTCTCTTTCTCTCTCTCTGCGCTCTTTCTCTCTCTCTCTGAGCTCTTTCTCTCTCTCTCTGCGCTCATTCTTTCTCTTTCTCTCTCTGCGCTCTTTCTTTCTCTTTCTCTCTCTGCGCTCTCTCTCTCTGCGCTCTATCTTTCTCTCTGCGCTCTTTCTTTCTTTCTCTCTGCGCTCTTTTTTTCTCTCTTTGCGCCCTTTCTTTCTCTCTCTGCTCTCTTTCTTTCTCTCTCTGCTCTCTTTCTTTCTCTCTCTGCGCTCTTTCTTTCTCTCTCTCTGCGCTCTTTCTTTCTCTGCGCTCTTTCTTTCTCTGCGCTCTTTATTTCTCTCTCTGCGCTTTTTCTCTCTCTCTGCGCTCTTTCTTTCTCTCTCTCTGTGCTCTTTCTTTCTCTTTCTTTCTCTCTGCGCTCTTTCTTTCTCTCTCTCTGCGCTCTTTCTTCCTCTCTCTCTCTGCGCTCTTTCTCTCTCTCTGCGCTCTTTCTCTCTCTCTGTGCTATTTCTTTCTCTCTCTGCGCTCTTTCTTTCTCTCTCTCTCTGCGCTCTTTCTTTCTCTCTCTCTGCGCTCTTTCTTTCTCTCTGCGCTCTTTCTCTCTCACTCTCTGCGCTCTTTCTTTCTCTCTCTGCGCTCTTTCTTTCTCTCTCTGCGCTCTTTCTTTCTCTCTCTGCGCTCTTTCTTTCTCTCTCTGCGCTCTTTCTTTCTCTCTCTCTGCGCTTTTTCTTTCTCTCTCTTTGCGCTCTTTTTTTCTCTCTCTCTGCGCTCTTTCTCTCTCTCTGCGCTCTTTCTCTCTCTGCGCTCTTTCTCTCTCTCTGCGCTCTTTCTCTCTCTCTGCGCTCTTTCTCTCTCTGCGCTCTTTCTTTCTCTCTCTGCGCTTTTTCTTTCTCTCTCTCTGCGCTCTTTTTTTCTCTCTCTCTGCGCTCTTTCTCTCTCTCTGCGCTCTTTCTCTCTCTCTGCGCTCTTTCTCTCTCTGCGCTCTTTCTTTCTCTCTCTCTGTGCTCTTTCTCTCTCTCTCTCGGCGCTCTTTCTCTCTCTCTCTCTCTGTGCTCTTTCTTTCTCTTTCTCTCTCTGCGCTCTCTCTCTCTCTCTGCGCTCTTTCTTTCTCTCTGCGCTCTTTCTTTCTCTCTGCGCTCTTTCTTTCTTTCTCTCTGCGCTCTTTTTTTCTCTCTTTGCGCTCATTTTTTCTCTCTCTGCGCTCTTTCTTTCTCTCTCTGCGCTCTTTCTTTCTCTCTGTGCTCTTTCTCTCTCTCTGTGCTCTTTCTCTCTCTCTGTGCTCTTTCTCTCTCTCTGTGCTCTTTCTCTCTCTCTGCGCTCTTTCTCTCTCTCTGCGCTCTTTCTCTCTCTCTGCGCTCTTTCTTTCTCTCTCTGCGCTCTTTCTTTCTCTCTCTGCGCTCTTTCTTTCTCTTTCTCTCTCTCTGCGCTCTTTCTCTCTCTCTCTGCGCTCTTTCTCTCTCTCTCTCTGCGCTCTTTCTTTCTCTTTCTCTCTCTGCGCTCTTTCTTTCTCTTTCTCTCTCTGCGCTCTCTCTCTCTGCGCTCTTTCTTTCTCTCTGCGCTCTTTCTTTCTCTCTGCGCTCTTTTTTTCTCTATTTGCGCTCTTTCTTTCTCTCTTTGCGCTCTTTCTTTCTCTGCGCTCTTTCTTTCTCTCTCTGCGCTCTTTATTTCTCTCTCTGCGCTTTTTCTCTCTCTCTGCGCTTTTTCTCTCTCTATGTGCTCTTTCTTTCTCTCTGCGCTCTTTCTTTCTCTCTCTCTGCGCTCTTTCTTCCTCTCTCTCTCTGCGCTCTTTCTCTCTCTCTGCGCTCTTTCTCTCTCTCTGCGCTATTTCTTTCTCTCTCTGCGCTCTTTCTCTCTCTCGGCGCTATTTCTCTCTCTCTCTCTCTGCGCACTTTCTTTCTCTTTCTCTCTCTGCGCTCTTTCTTTCTCTCTGCGCTCTTTCTTTCTTTCTCTCTGCGCTCTTTTTTTCTCTCTTTGCGCTCTTTTTTTCTCTCTTTGCGCTCTTTCTTTCTCTCTCTGCGCTCTTTCTTTCTCTCTCTCTGAGCTCTTTCTTTCTCTGCGCTCTTTATTTCTCTCTCTGCGCTCTTTATTTCTCTCTCTGTGCTCTTTATTTCTCTCTCTGCGCTCTTTATTTCTCTCTCTGCGCTCTTTATTTCTCTCTCTGCGCTCTTTATTTCTCTCTCTGCGCTCTTTCTTTCTCTCTCTGCGCTCTCTCTCCGCGCTCTTTCTTTCTCTCTCTCTGCGCTCTTTCTTTCTCTCTCTGCGCTCTTTCTCTCTCTGCGCTCTTTCTTTCTCTCTCTCTGTGCTCTTTCTCTCTCTCTGCGCTCTTTCTCTCTCTCTCTGCGCTCTCTCTCTGCGCTCTTTCTTTCTCTCTGCGCTCTTTCTTTCTCTCTCTGCGCTCTTTCTCTCTCTCTGCGCTCTTTCTTTCTCTCTCTCTGCGCTCTTTCTCTCTCTCTGTGCTCTTTCTCTCTCTCTGCGATCTTTCTCTCTCTCTGCGCTCTTTCTCTCTCTCTCTGCGCTCTTTCTTTCTCTTTCTCTCTCTCTGCGCTCTTTCTCTCTCTCTCTGCGCTCTTTCTCTCTCTCTCTCTGCGCTCTTTCTTTCTCTTTCTCTCTCTGCACTCTTTCTTTCTCTTTCTCTCTCTGCGCTCTCTCTCTGCGCTCTTTCTTTCTCTCTGCGCTCTTTCTTTCTCTCTGCGCTCTTTTTTTCTCTCTTTGCGCTCTTTCTTTCTCTCTTTGCGCTCTTTCTTTCTCTGCGCTCTTTCTTTCTCTCTCTGCGCTCTTTATTTCTCTCTCTGCGCTTTTTCTCTCTCTCTGCGCTCTTTCTCTCTCTATGTGCTCTTTCTTTCTCTCTGCGCTCTTTCTTTCTCTCTCTCTGCGCTCTTTCTTTCTCTCTCTCTGCGCTCTTTCTTCCTCTCTCCTTCTGCGCTCTTTCTCTCTCTCTGCGCTCTTTCTCTCTCTCTGCGCTATTTCTTTCTCTCTCTGCGCTCTTTCTCTCTCTCTCTCTGCGCTCTTTCTTTCTCTCTCTCTGCGCACTTTCTTTCTCTCTGCTCTCTTTCTCTCTCTCTGCGCTCTTTCTTTCTCTCTCTGCGCTCTTTCTTTCTCTTTCTCTCTCTCTGCGCTCTTTCTCTCTCTCTCTGCGCTCTTTCTCTCTCTCTCTCTGCGCTCTTTCTTTCTCTTTCTCTCTCTGCGCTCTTTCTTTCTCTTTCTCTCTCTGCGCTCTCTCTCTCTGCGCTCTTTCTTTCTCTCTGCGCTCTTTCTTTCTTTCTCTCTGCGCTCTTTTTATCTCTCTTTGCGCTCTTTTTTTCTCTCTTTGCGCTCTTTCTTTCTCTTTCTCTCTCTGCGCTCTCTCTCTCTGCGCTCTTTCTTTCTCTCTGCGCTCTTTCTTTCTTTCTCTCTGCGCTCTTTTTATCTCTCTTTGCGCTCTTTTTTTCTCTCTTTGCGCTCTTTCTTTCTCTCTTTGCGCTCTTTCTTTCTCTCTCTGCTCTCTTTCTTTCTCTCTCTGCGCTCTTTCTTTCTCTCTCTCTCTGCGCTCTTTCTTTCTCTACGCTCTTTCTTTCTCTCTCTGCGCTCTTTATTTCTCTCTCTGCGCTTTTTCTCTCTCTCTGCGCTCTTTCTTTCTTTCTCTCTCTGCGCTCTTTCTTTCTCTCTCTGTGCTCTTTCTTTCTCTGCGCTCTTTCTCTCTCTGCGCTCTCTCTCTCTGCGCTCTTTCTTTCTCTGTCTGCGCTCTTTCTTCCTCTCTCTCTCTCTCTGCGCTCTTTTTTTCTCTACGCTCTTTCTCTCTCTCTGCGCTCTTTCTTTCTTTCTCTCTCTCTGCGCTCTCTCTCTTTCTCTCTGCGCTCTCTCTCTCTGCGCTCTCTCTCTCTGCGCTCTCTCTCTGTCTGCGCTCTCTCTCTGTGCTCTCTTTTTCTCTCTGCGCTCTTTCTCTCTCTCTCTGCGCTCTTTCTCTCTCTATGTGCTCTTTCTTTCTCTCTGCGCTCTTTCTTTCTCTCTCTCTGCGCTCTTTCTTCCTCTTTCTCTCTCTGCGCTCTTTCTCTCTCTCTGCGCTATTTCTTTCTCTCTTTGCGCTCTTTCTTTCTCTCTCTGCGCTCTTTCTTTCTCTGCACTCTTTATTTCTCTCTCTGCGCTCTTTATTTCTCTCTCTGCGCTCTTTTTTTCTCTCTCTGCGCTCTTTATTTCTCTCTCTGTGCTCTTTCTCTCTCTCTGTGCTCTTTCTCTCTCTCTGTGCTCTTTCTCTCTCTCTCTGCGCTCTTTCTCTCTCTCTGCGCTCTTTCTCTCTCTCTGCGCTCTTTCTTTCTCTCTCTGCGCTCTTTCTTTCTCTCTCTGCGCTCTTTCTTTCTCTTTCTCTCTCTGCGCTCTTTCTCTCTCTCTGCGCACTTTCTCTCTCTCTCTCTGCGCTCTTTCTTTCTCTTTCTCTCTCTGCGCTCTTTCTTTCTCTTTCTCTCTCTGCGCTCTCTCTCTCTGCGCTCTATCTTTCTCTCTGCTCTCTTTCTTTCTCTCTCTGTGCTCTTTCTTTCTCTCTCTGCGCTCTCTCTCTCTCTGCACTCTTTCTTTCTCTCTCTCTCTGCGCTCTTTCTTTCTCTCTCTCTCTGCGCTCTTTCTTCCTCTCTCTGCGCTCTTTCTTTCTCTGCGCTTTTTCTTTCTCTCTCTCTCTCTGCGCTCTTTCTCTCTCTCTGCGCTCTTTCTTTCTTTCTCTCTGCGCTCTTTCTTTCTTTCTCTCTGCGCTGTTTCTTTCTTTCTGCGCTCTATTTTTCTCTCTTTGCGCTCTTTCTCTCTCTCTCTCTGCGCTCTTTCTTTCTCTCTGCGCTCTTTCTCTCTCTGCGCACTTTCTCTCTCTGCGCACTTTCTCTCTCTGCGCACTTTCTCTCTCTGCGCACTTTCTCTCTCTGCGCACTTTCTCTCTCTGCGCACTTTCTCTCTCTGCGCACTTTCTCTCTCTGCGCTCTTTCTTTCTCTTTCTCTCTCTCTGCGCTCTCTCTCTCTCGGCGCTCTTTCTCTCTCTCTCTCTCTGTGCTCTTTCTTTCTCTTTCTCTCTCTGCGCTCTCTCTCTCTCTGCGCTCTTTCTTTCTCTCTGCGCTCTTTCTTTCTCTCTGCGCTCTTTCTTTCTTTCTCTCTGCGCTCTTTTTTTCTCTCTTTGCGCTCATTTTTTCTCTCTTTGCGCTCTTTCTTTCTCTCTCTGCGCTCTTTCTTTCTCTCTCTCTCTGCGCTCTTTCTTTCTCTGCGCTCTTTATTTCTCTCTCTGCGCTCTTTTTTTCTCTCTCTGCGCTCTCTCTCTGCGCTCTTTCTTTCTCTCTCTCTCTCTGCGCTCTTTCTTTCTCTCTCTGCGCTCTTTCTCTCTCTGCGCTCTTTCTTTCTCTCTCTCTGCGCTCTTTCTCTCTCTCTGTGCTCTTTCTCTCTCTCTGCGCTCTTTCTTTCTCTTTCTCTCTCTCTGCGCTCTTTCTCTCTCTCTCTCTGCGCTCTTTCTCTCTCTCTCTCTGCGCTCTTTCTTTCTCTTTCTCTCTCTGCGCTCTCTCTCTCTGCGCTCTTTCTTTCTCTCTGCGCTCTTTCTTTCTTTCTCTCTGCGCTCCTTTTTTCTCTCTTTGCGCTCTTTCTTTCTCTCTCTGCTCTCTTTCTTTCTCTCTCTGCGCTCTTTCTTTCTCTGCGCTCTTTCTTTCTCTCTCTGCGCTCTTTCTCTCTCTCTCTGCGCTCTTTCTTTCTCTCTCTCTGCGCTCTTTCTCTCTCTATGTGCTCTTTCTTTCTGTCTGCGCTCTTTCTTTCTCTCTCTCTGCGCTCTTTCTTCCTCTCTCTCTCTCTGCGCTCTTTCTCTCTCTCTGCGCTATTTCTTTCTCTCTCTGCGCTCTTTCTTTCTCTCTCTCTGCGCTCTTTCTTTCTCTCTCTCTCTGCGCTCTTTCTTTCTCTCTGTGCTCTTTCTCTCTCACTCTCTGCGCTCTTTCTTTCTCTCTCTGCGCTCTTTCTTTCTCTCTCTGCGCTCTTTCTTTCTCTCTCTGCGCTCTTTCTTTCTCTCTCTGCGCTCTTTCTTTCTCTCTCTCTGCGCTCTTTCTCTCTCTCTGCGCTCTTTCTCTCTCTCTGCGCTCTTTCTCTCTCTCTGCGCTCTTTCTCTCTCTCTCTGCGCTCTTTCTTTCTCTCTGCGTTCTTTTTTTCTCTCTTTGCGCTCTTTTTTTCTCTCTCTGCGCTCTTTCTTTCTCTCTCTCTGCGCTCTTTCTTTCTCTGCGCTCTTTATTTCTCTCTCTGCACTCTTTATTTCTCTCTCTGCGCTCTTTATTTCTCTCTCTGCGCTCTTTATTTCTCTCTCTGCGCTCTTTATTTCTCTCTCTGCGCTCTTTATTTCTCTCTCTGCGCTCTTTATTTCTCTCTCTGCGCTCTTTATTTCTCTCTCTGCGCTCTTTCTCTCTCTGCGCTCTTTCTCTCTCTGCGCTCTTTCTCTCTCTGCGCTCTTTCTTTCTCTTTCTTTCTCTGCGCTCTTTCTCTCTCTCTGCGCTCTTTCTCTCTCTCTGCGCTCTTTCTTTCTCTCTGCGCACTTTCTTTCTCTCTCTCTGCGCTCTTTCTCTATCTCTGCGCTCTTTCTCTCTCTCTGCGCTCTTTCTCTCTCTCTGCACTATTTCTTTCTCTCTCTACGCTCTTTCTTTCTCTCTCTGCGCTCTTTCTTTCTCTTTCTCTCTCTCTGCGCTCTTTCTCTCTCTCTCTGAGCTCTTTCTCTCTCTCTCTGCGCTCATTCTTTCTCTTTCTCTCTCTGCGCTCTTTCTTTCTCTTTCTCTCTCTGCGCTCTCTCTCTCTGCGCTCTATCTTTCTCTCTGCGCTCTTTCTTTCTTTCTCTCTGCGCTCTTTTTTTCTCTCTTTGCGCCCTTTCTGTCTCTCTCTGCTCTCTTTCTTTCTCTCTCTGCTCTCTTTCTTTCTCTCTCTGCGCTCTTTCTTTCTCTCTCTCTGCGCTCTTTCTTTCTCTGCGCTCTTTCTTTCTCTGCGCTCTTTATTTCTCTCTCTGCGCTTTTTCTCTCTCTCTGCGCTCTTTCTTTCTCTCTCTCTGTGCTCTTTCTTTCTCTTTCTTTCTCTCTGCGCTCTTTCTTTCTCTCTCTCTGCGCTCTTTCTTCCTCTCTCTCTCTGCGCTCTTTCTCTCTCTCTGCGCTCTTTCTCTCTCTCTGCGCTATTTCTTTCTCTCTCTGCGCTCTTTCTTTCTCTCTCTCTCTGCGCTCTTTCTTTCTCTCTCTCTCTGCGCTCTTTCTTTCTCTCTCTCTGCGCTCTTTCTTTCTCTCTGCGCTCTTTCTCTCTCACTCTCTGCGCTCTTTCTTTCTCTCTCTGCGCTCTTTCTTTCTCTCTCTGCGCTCTTTCTTTCTCTCTCTGCGCTCTTTCTTTCTCTCTCTGCGCTCTTTCTTTCTCTCTCTCTGCG
Organism: Ascaphus truei; assembly: GCF_040206685.1. Taxonomy (NCBI): domain Eukaryota; kingdom Metazoa; phylum Chordata; class Amphibia; order Anura; family Ascaphidae; genus Ascaphus; species Ascaphus truei. The sequence continues at coordinate 377,955 of NW_027455621.1, forward strand.
CTCTTTCTCTCTCTCTGCGCTCTTTCTCTCTCTGCGCTCTTTCTCTCTCTCTGCGCTCTTTCTCTCTCTCTGCGCTCTTTCTCTCTCTGCGCTCTTTCTTTCTCTCTCTGCGCTTTTTCTTTCTCTCTCTCTGCGCTCTTTTTTTCTCTCTCTCTGCGCTCTTTCTCTCTCTCTGCGCTCTTTCTCTCTCTCTGCGCTCTTTCTCTCTCTGCGCTCTTTCTTTCTCTCTCTCTGTGCTCTTTCTCTCTCTCTCTCGGCGCTCTTTCTCTCTCTCTCTCTCTCTCTCTCTGTGCTCTTTCTTTCTCTTTCTCTCTCTGCGCTCTCTCTCTCTCTCTGCGCTCTTTCTTTCTCTCTGCGCTCTTTCTTTCTCTCTGCGCTCTTTCTTTCTTTCTCTCTGCGCTCTTTTTTTCTCTCTTTGCGCTCATTTTTTCTCTCTCTGCGCTCTTTCTTTCTCTCTCTGCGCTCTTTCTTTCTCTCTCTGCGCTCTTTCTTTCTCTTTCTCTCTCTCTGCGCTCTTTCTCTCTCTCTCTGCGCTCTTTCTCTCTCTCTCTCTGCGCTCTTTCTTTCTCTTTCTCTCTCTGCGCTCTTTCTTTCTCTTTCTCTCTCTGCGCTCTCTCTCTCTGCGCTCTTTCTTTCTCTCTGCGCTCTTTCTTTCTCTCTGCGCTCTTTTTTTCTCTATTTGCGCTCTTTCTTTCTCTCTTTGCGCTCTTTCTTTCTCTGCGCTCTTTCTTTCTCTCTCTGCGCTCTTTATTTCTCTCTCTGCGCTTTTTCTCTCTCTCTGCGCTTTTTCTCTCTCTATGTGCTCTTTCTTTCTCTCTGCGCGCTTTCTTTCTCTCTCTCTGCGCTCTTTCTTCCTCTCTCTCTCTGCGCTCTTTCTCTCTCTCTGCGCTCTTTCTCTCTCTCTGCGCTATTTCTTTCTCTCTCTGCGCTCTTTCTCTCTCTCGGCGCTCTTTCTCTCTCTCTCTCTCTGCGCACTTTCTTTCTCTTTCTCTCTCTGCGCTCTTTCTTTCTCTCTGCGCTCTTTCTTTCTTTCTCTCTGCGCTCTTTTTTTCTCTCTTTGCGCTCTTTTTTTCTCTCTTTGCGCTCTTTCTTTCTCTCTCTGCGCTCTTTCTTTCTCTCTCTCTGAGCTCTTTCTTTCTCTGCGCTCTTTATTTCTCTCTCTGCGCTCTTTATTTCTCTCTCTGCGCTCTTTATTTCTCTCTCTGCGCTCTTTATTTCTCTCTCTGCGCTCTTTATTTCTCTCTCTGCGCTCTTTATTTCTCTCTCTGCGCTCTTTATTTCTCTCTCTGCGCTCTCTCTCTGCGCTCTTTCTTTCTCTCTCTCTGCGCTCTTTCTTTCTCTCTCTGCGCTCTTTCTCTCTCTGCGCTCTTTCTTTCTCTCTCTCTGTGCTCTTTCTCTCTCTCTGCGCTCTTTCTCTCTCTCTCTGCGCTCTCTCTCTGCGCTCTTTCTTTCTCTCTGCGCTCTTTCTTTCTCTCTCTGCGCTCTTTCTCTCTCTCTGCGCTCTTTCTTTCTCTCTCTCTGCGCTCTCTCTCTCTCTCTGTGCTCTTTCTCTCTCTCTGCGATCTTTCTCTCTCTCTGCGCTCTTTCTCTCTCTCTGCGCTCTTTCTCTCTCTCTCTGCGCTCTTTCTTTCTCTTTCTCTCTCTCTGCGCTCTTTCTCTCTCTCTCTGCGCTCTTTCTCTCTCTCTCTCTGCGCTCTTTCTTTCTCTTTCTCTCTCTGCGCTCTTTCTTTCTCTTTCTCTCTCTGCGCTCTCTCTCTGCGCTCTTTCTTTCTCTCTGCGCTCTTTCTTTCTCTCTGCGCTCTTTTTTTCTCTCTTTGCGCTCTTTCTTTCTCTCTTTGCGCTCTTTCTTTCTCTTTGCGCTCTTTCTTTCTCTGCGCTCTTTCTTTCTCTCTCTGCGCTCTTTATTTCTCTCTCTGCGCTCTTTCTCTCTCTATGTGCTCTTTCTTTCTCTCTGCGCTCTTTCTTTCTCTCTCTCTGCGCTCTTTCTTTCTCTCTCTCTGCGCTCTTTCTCTCTCTCTGCGCTCTTTCTCTCTCTCTGCGCTATTTCTTTCTCTCTCTGCGCTCTTTCTCTCTCTCGGCGCTCTTTCTCTCTCTCTCTCTCTGCGCACTTTCTTTCTCTTTCTCTCTCTGCGCTCTTTCTTTCTCTCTGCGCTCTTTCTTTCTTTCTCTCTGCGCTCTTTTTTTCTCTCTTTGCGCTCTTTTTTTCTCTCTTTGCGCTCTTTTTTTCTCTCTTTGCGCTCTTTCTTTCTCTCTCTGCGCTCTTTCTTTCTCTCTCTCTGCGCTCTTTCTTTCTCTGCGCTCTTTATTTCTCTCTCTGCGCTCTTTATTTCTCTCTCTGCGCTCTTTATTTCTCTCTCTGCGCTCTTTATTTCTCTCTCTGCGCTCTTTATTTATCTCTCTGCGCTCTTTATTTATCTCTCTGCGCTCTTTCTCTCTCTCTCTGCGCTCTCTCTCTGCGCTCTTTCTTTCTCTCTCTCTGCGCTCTTTCTTTCTCTCTCTGCGCTCTTTCTCTCTCTGCGCTCTTTCTTTCTCTCTCTCTGTGCTCTTTCTCTCTCTCTGCGCTCTTTCTCTCTCTCTCTCTGCGCTCTTTCTCTCTCTCTCTCTGCGCTCTTTCTTTCTCTCTGCGCTCTTTCTTTCTCTCTCTGCGCTCTTTCTCTCTCTCTGCGCTCTTTCTTTCTCTCTCTCTGCGCTCTTTCTCTCTCTCTGTGCTCTTTCTCTCTCTCTGCGCTCTTTCTCTCTCTCTGCGCTCTTTCTCTCTCTCTGCGCTCTTTCTCTCTCTCTGCGCTCTTTCTTTCTCTCTCTGCGCTCTTTCTTTCTCTTTCTCTCTCTCTGCGCTCTTTCTCTCTCTCTCTGCGCTCTTTCTCTCTCTCTCTCTGCGCTCTTTCTTTCTCTTTCTCTCTCTGCGCTCTTTCTTTCTCTTTCTCTCTCTGCGCTCTCTCTCTCTGCGCTCTTTCTTTCTCTCTGCGCTCTTTCTTTCTTTCTCTCTGCGCTCTTTTTATCTCTCTTTGCGCTCTTTTTTTCTCTCTTTGCGCTCTTTCTTTCTCTTTCTCTCTCTGCGCTCTCTCTCTCTGCGCTCTTTCTTTCTCTCTGCGCTCTTTCTTTCTTTCTCTCTGCGCTCTTTTTATCTCTCTTTGCGCTCTTTTTTTCTCTCTTTGCGCTCTTTCTTTCTCTCTTTGCGCTCTTTCTTTCTCTCTCTGCTCTCTTTCTTTCTCTCTCTGCGCTCTTTCTTTCTCTCTCTCTCTGCGCTCTTTCTTTCTCTACGCTCTTTCTTTCTCTCTCTGCGCTCTTTATTTCTCTCTCTGCGCTTTTTCTCTCTCTCTGCGCTCTTTCTTTCTTTCTCTCTCTGCGCTCTTTCTTTCTCTCTCTGTGCTCTTTCTTTCTCTGCGCTCTTTCTCTCTCTGCGCTCTCTCTCTCTGCGCTCTTTCTTTCTCTGTCTGCGCTCTTTCTTCCTCTCTCTCTCTCTGCGCTCTTTTTTTCTCTACGCTCTTTCTCTCTCTCTGCGCTCTTTCTTTCTTTCTCTCTCTCTGCGCTCTCTCTCTTTCTCTCTGCGCTCTCTCTCTCTGCGCTCTCTCTCTGTCTGCGCTCTCTCTCTGTGCTCTCTTTTTCTCTCTGCGCTCTTTCTCTCTCTCTCTGCGCTCTTTCTCTCTCTATGTGCTCTTTCTTTCTCTCTGTGCTCTTTCTTTCTCTCTCTCTGCGCTCTTTCTTCCTCTCTCTGCGCTCTTTCTTTCTCTCTCTGCGCTCTTTCTTTCTCTCTCTGCGCTCTTTCTTTCTCTCTCTCTCTGCGCTCTTTCTTTCTCTCTCTCTCTGCGCTCTTTCTTTCTCTCTGCGCTCTTTCTCTCTCACTCTCTGCGCTCTTTGTTTCTCTCTCTGCGCTTTTTCTTTCTCTCTCTGCGCTCTTTCTTTCTCTCTCTCCGCGCTCTTTGTCTCTCTCTGCGCTTTTTCTTTCTCTCTCTCTGCGCTCTTTTTTTCTCTCTCTCTGCGCTCTCTCTCTCTCTGCGCTCTTTCTCTCTCTCTGCGCTCTTTCTCTCTCTCTCTCTGCGCTCTTTCTTTCTCTCTGCGCTCTTTCTCTTTCTGCGCTCTTTCTCTCTCTGCGCTCTTTCTTTCTCTTTCTCTCTCTGCGCTCTTTCTCTTTCTCTGCGCTCTTTCTCTCTCTGCGCTCTTTCTCTCTCTCTCTCTGCGCTCTTTCTTCCTCTCTCTCTGCGCTCTCTCTCTCTCTCTGCGCTCTTTCTTTCACTCTCTGCGCTCTTTCTTTCTCTCTCTCTCTGCGCTCTTTCTTTCTTTCTCTCCGCGCTTTCTCTCTCTCTCTGCGCTCTTTCTCTCTCTGCGCTCTTTCTTTCTCTCTCTCTGCGCTCTTTCTTTCTCTGCGCTCTTTATTTCTCTCTCTGCGCTCTTTATTTCTCTCTCTGCGCTCTTTATTTCTCTCTCTGCGCTCTTTATTTCTCTCTCTGCGCTCTTTATTTCTCTCTCTGCGCTCTTTATTTCTCTCTCTGCGCTCTTTATTTCTCTCTCTGCGCTCTTTATTTCTCTCTCTGCGCTCTTTATTTCTCTCTCTGCGCTCTTTCTCTCTCTGCGCTCTTTCTCTCTCTGCGCTCTTTCTTTCTCTTTCTTTCTCTGCGCTCTTTCTCTCTCTCTGCGCTCTTTCTCTCTCTCTGCGCTCTTTCTTTCTCTCTGCGCACTTTCTTTCTCTCTCTCTGCGCTCTTTCTCTCTCTCTGCGCTCTTTCTCTCTCTCTGCGCTCTTTCTCTCTCTCTGCACTATTTCTTTCTCTCTCTACGCTCTTTCTTTCTCTCTCTGCGCTCTTTCTTTCTCTTTCTCTCTCTCTGCGCTCTTTCTCTCTCTCTCTGAGCTCTTTCTCTCTCTCTCTGCGCTCATTCTTTCTCTTTCTCTCTCTGCGCTCTTTCTTTCTCTTTCTCTCTCTGCGCTCTCTCTCTCTGCGCTCTATCTTTCTCTCTGCGCTCTTTCTTGCTTTCTCTCTGCGCTCTTTTTTTCTCTCTTTGCGCCCTTTCTTTCTCTCTCTGCTCTCTTTCTTTCTCTCTCTGCTCTCTTTCTTTCTCTCTCTGCGCTCTTTCTTTCTCTCTCTCTGCGCTCTTTCTTTCTCTGCGCTCTTTCTTTCTCTGCGCTCTTTATTTCTCTCTCTGCGCTTTTTCTCTCTCTCTGCGCTCTTTCTTTCTCTCTCTCTGTGCTCTTTCTTTCTCTTTCTTTCTCTCTGCGCTCTTTCTTTCTCTCTCTCTGCGCTCTTTCTTCCTCTCTCTCTCTGCGCTCTTTCTCTCTCTCTGCGCTCTTTCTCTCTCTCTGCGCTATTTCTTTCTCTCTCTGCGCTCTTTCTTTCTCTCTCTCTCTGCGCTCTTTCTTTCTCTCTCTCTCTCTGCGCTCTTTCTTTCTCTCTCTCTGCGCTCTTTCTTTCTCTCTGCGCTCTTTCTCTCTCACTCTCTGCGCTCTTTCTTTCTCTCTCTGCGCTCTTTCTTTCTCTCTCTGCGCTCTTTCTTTCTCTCTCTGCGCTCTTTCTTTCTCTCTCTGCGCTCTTTCTTTCTCTCTGCGCTCTTTCTTTCTTTCTCTCTGCGCTCTTTTTTTCTCTCTTTGCGCTCTTTTTTTCTCTCTTTGCGCTCTTTCTTTCTCTCTCTGCGCTCTTTCTTTCTCTCTCTCTGCGCTCTTTCTTTCTCTGCGCTCTTTATTTCTCTCTGCGCTCTTTATTTCTCTCTCTGCGCTCTTTATTTCTCTCTCTGCGCTCTTTATTTCTCTCTCTGCGCTCTTTATTTCTCTCTCTGCGCTCTTTATTTATCTCTCTGCGCTCTTTATTTATCTCTCTGCGCTCTTTCTCTCTCTCTCTGCGCTCTCTCTCTGCGCTCTTTCTTTCTCTCTCTCTGCGCTCTTTCTTTCTCTCTCTGCGCTCTTTCTCTCTCTGCGCTCTTTCTTTCTCTCTCTCTGTGCTCTTTCTCTCTCTCTGCGCTCTTTCTCTCTCTCTCTCTGCGCTCTTTCTCTCTCTCTCTCTGCGCTCTTTCTTTCTCTCTGCGCTCTTTCTTTCTCTCTCTGCGCTCTTTCTCTCTCTCTGCGCTCTTTCTTTCTCTCTCTCTGCGCTCTTTCTCTCTCTCTGTGCTCTTTCTCTCTCTCTGCGCTCTTTCTCTCTCTCTGCGCTCTTTCTCTCTCTCTGCGCTCTTTCTCTCTCTCTGCGCTCTTTCTTTCTCTCTCTGCGCTCTTTCTTTCTCTCTCTGCGCTCTTTCTTTCTCTTTCTCTCTCTCTGCGCTCTTTCTCTCTCTCTCTGCGCTCTTTCTCTCTCTCTCTGCGCTCTTTCTTTCTCTTTCTCTCTCTGCGCTCTTTCTTTCTCTTTCTCTCTCTGCGCTCTCTCTCTCTGCGCTCTTTCTTTCTCTCTGCGCTCTTTCTTTCTTTCTCTCTGCGCTCTTTTTATCTCTCTTTGCGCTCTTTTTTTCTCTCTTTGCGCTCTTTCTTTCTCTTTCTCTCTCTGCGCTCTCTCTCTCTGCGCTCTTTCTTTCTCTCTGCGCTCTTTCTTTCTTTCTCTCTGCGCTCTTTTTATCTCTCTTTGCGCTCTTTTTTTCTCTCTTTGCGCTCTTTCTTTCTCTCTTTGCGCTCTTTCTTTCTCTCTCTGCTCTCTTTCTTTCTCTCTCTGCGCTCTTTCTTTCTCTCTCTCTCTGCGCTCTTTCTTTCTCTACGCTCTTTCTTTCTCTCTCTGCGCTCTTTATTTCTCTCTCTGCGCTTTTTCTCTCTCTCTGCGCTCTTTCTTTCTTTCTCTCTCTGCGCTCTTTCTTTCTCTCTCTGTGCTCTTTCTTTCTCTGCGCTCTTTCTCTCTCTGCGCTCTCTCTCTCTGCGCTCTTTCTTTCTCTGTCTGCGCTCTTTCTTCCTCTCTCTCTCTCTGCGCTCTTTTTTTCTCTACGCTCTTTCTCTCTCTCTGCGCTCTTTCTTTCTTTCTCTCTCTCTGCGCTCTCTCTTTTTCTCTCTGCGCTCTCTCTCTCTGCGCTCTCTCTCTGTCTGCGCTCTCTCTCTGTGCTCTCTTTTTCTCTCTGCGCTCTTTCTCTCTCTCTCTGCGCTCTTTCTCTCTCTATGTGCTCTTTCTTTCTCTCTGTGCTCTTTCTTTCTCTCTCTCTGCGCTCTTTCTTCCTCTCTCTGCGCTCTTTCTTTCTCTCTCTGCGCTCTTTCTTTCTCTCTCTGCGCTCTTTCTTTCTCTCTCTCTCTGCGCTCTTTCTTTCTCTCTCTCTCTGCGCTCTTTCTTTCTCTCTGCGCTCTTTCTCTCTCACTCTCTGCGCTCTTTGTTTCTCTCTCTGCGCTTTTTCTTTCTCTCTCTGCGCTCTTTCTTTCTCTCTCTCCGCGCTCTTTGTCTCTCTCTGCGCTTTTTCTTTCTCTCTCTCTGCGCTCTTTTTTTCTCTCTCTCTGCGCTCTTTCTCTCTCTCTGCGCTCTTTCTCTCTCTCTGCGCTCTTTCTCTCTCTCTGTGCTCTTTCTCTCTCTCTCTCTGCGCTCTTTCTTTCTCTCTGCGCTCTTTCTCTTTCTGCGCTCTTTCTCTCTCTGCGCTCTTTCTTTCTCTTTCTCTCTCTGCGCTCTTTCTCTTTCTCTGCGCTCTTTCTCTCTCTGCGCTCTTTCTCTCTCTCTGCGCTCTTTCTTCCTCTCTCTCTGCGCTCTCTCTCTCTCTCTGCGCTCTTTCTTTCTCTCTCTCTCTGCGCTCTTTCTTTCTTTCTCTCCGCGCTCTTTCTCTCTCTCTCTGCGCTCTTTCTCTCTCTGCGCTCTTTCTTTCTCTCTCTCTGCGCTCTTTCTTTCTCTGCGCTCTTTATTTCTCTCTCTGCGCTCTTTATTTCTCTCTCTGCGCTCTTTATTTCTCTCTCTGCGCTCTTTATTTCTCTCTCTGCGCTCTTTATTTCTCTCTCTGCGCTCTTTATTTCTCTCTCTGCGCTCTTTCTCTCTCTGCGCTCTTTCTCTCTCTGCGCTCTTTCTCTCTCTGCGCTCTTTCTTTCTCTTTCTTTCTCTGCGCTCTTTCTCTCTCTCTGCGCTCTTTCTCTCTCTCTGCGCTCTTTCTTTCTCTCTGCGCACTTTCTTTCTCTCTCTCTGCGCTCTTTCTCTCTCTCTGCGCTCTTTCTCTCTCTCTGCGCTCTTTCTCTCTCTCTGCACTATTTCTTTCTCTCTCTACGCTCTTTCTTTCTCTCTCTGCGCTCTTTCTTTCTCTTTCTCTCTCTCTGCGCTCTTTCTCTCTCTCTCTGAGCTCTTTCTCTCTCTCTCTGCGCTCATTCTTTCTCTTTCTCTCTCTGCGCTCTTTCTTTCTCTTTCTCTCTCTGCGCTCTCTCTCTCTGCGCTCTATCTTTCTCTCTGCGCTCTTTCTTGCTTTCTCTCTGCGCTCTTTTTTTCTCTCTTTGCGCCCTTTCTTTCTCTCTCTGCTCTCTTTCTTTCTCTCTCTGCTCTCTTTCTTTCTCTCTCTGCGCTCTTTCTTTCTCTCTCTCTGCGCTCTTTCTTTCTCTGCGCTCTTTCTTTCTCTGCGCTCTTTATTTCTCTCTCTGCGCTTTTTCTCTCTCTCTGCGCTCTTTCTTTCTCTCTCTCTGTGCTCTTTCTTTCTCTTTCTTTCTCTCTGCGCTCTTTCTTTCTCTCTCTCTGCGCTCTTTCTTCCTCTCTCTCTCTGCGCTCTTTCTCTCTCTCTGCGCTCTTTCTCTCTCTCTGCGCTATTTCTTTCTCTCTCTGCGCTCTTTCTTTCTCTCTCTCTCTGCGCTCTTTCTTTCTCTCTCTCTCTGCGCTCTTTCTTTCTCTCTCTCTGCGCTCTTTCTTTCTCTCTGCGCTCTTTCTCTCTCACTCTCTGCGCTCTTTCTTTCTCTCTCTGCGCTCTTTCTTTCTCTCTCTGCGCTCTTTCTTTCTCTCTCTGCGCTCTTTCTTTCTCTCTCTGCGCTCTTTCTTTCTCTCTCTCTGCGCTTTTTCTTTCTCTCTCTTTGCGCTCTTTTTTTCTCTCTCTCTGCGCTCTTTCTCTCTCTCTGCGCTCTTTCTCTCTCTGCGCTCTTTCTCTCTCTCTGCGCTCTTTCTCTCTCTCTGCGCTCTTTCTCTCTCTCTGCGCTCTTTCTCTCTCTGTGCTCTTTCTTTCTCTCTCTGCGCTTTTTCTTTCTCTCTCTCTGCGCTCTTTTTTTCTCTCTCTCTGCGCTCTTTCTCTCTCTCTGCGCTCTTTCTCTCTCTCTGCGCTCTTTCTCTCTCTGCGCTCTTTCTTTCTCTCTCTCTGTGCTCTTTCTCTCTCTCTCTCGGCGCTCTTTCTCTCTCTCTCTCTCTCTCTGTGCTCTTTCTTTCTCTTTCTCTCTCTGCGCTCTCTCTCTCTCTCTGCGCTCTTTCTTTCTCTCTGCGCTCTTTCTTTCTCTCTGCGCTCTTTCTTTCTTTCTCTCTGCGCTCTTTTTTTCTCTCTTTGCGCTCATTTTTTCTCTCTCTGCGCTCTTTCTTTCTCTCTCTGCGCTCTTTCTTTCTCTCTCTCTCTCTCTGCGCTCTTTCTCTCTCTCTCTGCGCTCTTTCTCTCTCTCTCTCTGCGCTCTTTCTTTCTCTTTCTCTCTCTGCGCTCTTTCTTTCTCTTTCTCTCTCTGCGCTCTCTCTCTCTGCGCTCTTTCTTTCTCTCTGCGCTCTTTCTTTCTCTCTGCGCTCTTTTTTTCTCTATTTGCGCTCTTTCTTTCTCTCTTTGCGCTCTTTCTTTCTCTGCGCTCTTTCTTTCTCTCTCTGCGCTCTTTATTTCTCTCTCTGCGCTTTTTCTCTCTCTCTGCGCTTTTTCTCTCTCTATGTGCTCTTTCTTTCTCTCTGCGCTCTTTCTTTCTCTCTCTCTGCGCTCTTTCTTCCTCTCTCTCTCTGCGCTCTTTCTCTCTCTCTGCGCTCTTTCTCTCTCTCTGCGCTATTTCTTTCTCTCTCTGCGCTCTTTCTCTCTCTCGGCGCTCTTTCTCTCTCTCTCTCTCTGCGCACTTTCTTTCTCTTTCTCTCTCTGCGCTCTTTCTTTCTCTCTGCGCTCTTTCTTTCTTTCTCTCTGCGCTCTTTTTTTCTCTCTTTGCGCTCTTTTTTTCTCTCTTTGCGCTCTTTCTTTCTCTCTCTGCGCTCTTTCTTTCTCTCTCTCTGAGCTCTTTCTTTCTCTGCGCTCTTTATTTCTCTCTCTGCGCTCTTTATTTCTCTCTCTGCGCTCTTTATTTCTCTCTCTGCGCTCTTTATTTCTCTCTCTGCGCTCTTTATTTCTCTCTCTGCGCTCTTCATTTCTCTCTCTGCGCTCTTTATTTCTCTCTCTGCGCTCTTTCTTTCTCTCTCTGCGCTCTCTCTCTGCGCTCTTTCTTTCTCTCTCTCTGCGCTCTTTCTTTCTCTCTCTGCGCTCTTTCTCTCTCTGCGCTCTTTCTTTCTCTCTCTCTGTGCTCTTTCTCTCTCTCTGCGCTCTTTCTCTCTCTCTCTGCGCTCTTTATTTCTCTCTCTGCGCTCTTTCTTTCTCTCTCTCTGCGCTCTTTATTTCTCTCTCTGCGCTCTTTATTTATCTCTCTGCGCTCTTTATTTATCTCTCTGCGCTCTTTCTCTGCGCTCTTTCTTTCTCTCTCTCTGCGCTCTTTCTTTCTCTCTCTGCGCTCTTTCTCTCTCTGCGCTCTTTCTTTCTCTCTCTCTGTGCTCTTTCTCTCTCTCTGCGCTCTTTCTCTCTCTCTCTGCGCTCTCTCTCTGCGCTCTTTCTTTCTCTCTGCGCTCTTTCTTTCTCTCTCTGCGCTCTTTCTCTCTCTCTGCGCTCTTTCTTTCTCTCTCTCTGCGCTCTTTCTCTCTCTCTGTGCTCTTTCTCTCTCTCTGCGATCTTTCTCTCTCTCTGCGCTCTTTCTTTCTCTTTCTCTCTCTCTGCGCTCTTTCTCTCTCTCTCTGCGCTCTTTCTCTCTCTCTCTCTGCGCACTTTCTTTCTCTTTCTCTCTCTGCGCTCTTTCTTTCTCTTTCTCTCTCTGCGCTCTCTCTCTGCGCTCTTTCTTTCTCTCTGCGCTCTTTCTTTCTCTCTGCGCTCTTTTTTTCTCTCTTTGCGCTCTTTCTTTCTCTCTTTGCGCTCTTTCTTTCTCTGCGCTCTTTCTTTCTCTCTCTGCGCTCTTTATTTCTCTCTCTGCGCTTTTTCTCTCTCTCTGCGCTCTTTCTCTCTCTATGTGCTCTTTCTTTCTCTCTGCGCTCTTTCTTTCTCTCTCTCTGCGCTCTTTCTTTCTCTCTCTCTGCGCTCTTTCTTCCTCTCTCCTTCTGCGCTCTTTCTCTCTCTCTGCGCTCTTTCTCTCTCTCTGCGCTATTTCTTTCTCTCTCTGCGCTCTTTCTCTCTCTCGGCGCTCTTTCTCTCTCTCTCTCTCTCTGCGCACTTTCTTTCTCTTTCTCTCTCTGCGCTCTTTCTTTCTCTCTGCGCTCTTTCTTTCTTTCTCTCTGCGCTCTTTTTTTCTCTCTTTGCGCTCTTTTTTTCTCTCTTTGCGCTCTTTCTTTCTCTCTCTGCGCTCTTTCTTTCTCTCTCTCTGCGCTCTTTCTTTCTCTGCGCTCTTTATTTCTCTCTCTGCGCTCTTTATTTCTCTCTCTGCGCTCTTTATTTCTCTCTCTGCGCTCTTTATTTCTCTCTCTGCGCTCTTTATTTATCTCTCTGCGCTCTTTATTTATCTCTCTGCGCTCTTTCTCTCTGCGCTCTCTCTCTGCGCTCTTTCTTTCTCTCTCTCTGCGCTCTTTCTTTCTCTCTCTGCGCTCTTTCTCTCTCTGCGCTCTTTCTTTCTCTCTCTCTGTGCTCTTTCTCTCTCTCTGCGCTCTTTCTCTCTCTCTCTCTGCGCTCTTTCTTTCTCTCTGCGCTCTTTCTTTCTCTCTCTGCGCTCTTTCTCTCTCTCTGCGCTCTTTCTCTCTCTCTGCGCTCTTTCTTTCTCTCTCTCTGCGCTCTTTCTCTCTCTCTGTGCTCTTTCTCTCTCTCTGTGCTCTTTCTCTCTCTCTGCGCTCTTTCTCTCTCTCTGCGCTCTTTCTCTCTCTCTGCGCTCTTTCTTTCTCTCTCTGCGCTCTTTCTTTCTCTTTCTCTCTCTCTGCGCTCTTTCTCTCTCTCTCTGCGCTCTTTCTCTCTCTCTCTCTCTGCGCTCTTTCTTTCTCTTTCTCTCTCTGCGCTCTTTCTTTCTCTTTCTCTCTCTGCGCTCTCTCTCTCTGCGCTCTTTCTTTCTCTCTGCGCTCTTTCTTTCTTTCTCTCTGCGCTCTTTTTATCTCTCTTTGCGCTCTTTTTTTCTCTCTTTGCGCTCTTTCTTTCTCTTTCTCTCTCTGCGCTCTCTCTCTCTGCGCTCTTTCTTTCTCTCTGCGCTCTTTCTTTCTTTCTCTCTGCGCTCTTTTTATCTCTCTTTGCGCTCTTTTTTTCTCTCTTTGCGCTCTTTCTTTCTCTCTTTGCGCTCTTCCTTTCTCTCTCTGCTCTCTTTCTTTCTCTCTCTGCGCTCTTTCTTTCTCTCTCTCTCTGCGCTCTTTCTTTCTCTACGCTCTTTCTTTCTCTCTCTGCGCTCTTTATTTCTCTCTCTGCGCTTTTTCTCTCTCTCTGCGCTCTTTCTTTCTTTCTCTCTCTGCGCTCTTTCTTTCTCTCTCTGTGCTCTTTCTTTCTCTGCGCTCTTTCTCTCTCTGCGCTCTTTCTCTCTCTGCGCTCTCTCTCTCTGCGCTCTTTCTTTCTCTGTCTGCGCTCTTTCTTCCTCTCTCTCTCTCTGCGCTCTTTTTTTCTCTACGCTCTTTCTCTCTCTCTGCGCTCTTTCTTTCTTTCTCTCTCTCTGCGCTCTCTCTCTTTCTCTCTGCGCTCTCTCTCTCTGCGCTCTCTCTCTGTCTGCGCTCTCTCTCTGTCTGCGCTCTCTCTCTGTGCTCTCTTTTTCTCTCTGTGCTCTTTCTCTCTCTCTCTGCGCTCTTTCTCTCTCTATGTGCTCTTTCTTTCTCTCTGTGCTCTTTCTTTCTCTCTCTCTGCGCTCTTTCTTCCTCTCTCTGCGCTCTTTCTTTCTCTCTCTGCGCTCTTTCTTTCTCTCTCTGCGCTCTTTCTTTCTCTCTCTCTCTGCGCTCTTTCTTTCTCTCTCTCTCTGCGCTCTTTCTTTCTCTCTGCGCTCTTTCTCTCTCACTCTCTGCGCTCTTTGTTTCTCTCTCTGCGCTTTTTCTTTCTCTCTCTGCGCTCTTTCTTTCTCTCTCTCCGCGCTCTTTGTCTCTCTCTGCGCTTTTTCTTTCTCTCTCTCTGCGCTCTTTTTTTCTCTCTCTCTGCGCTCTTTCTCTCTCTCTGCGCTATTTCTCTCTCTCTGCGCTCTTTCTCTCTCTCTGTGCTCTTTCTCTCTCTCTCTCTGCGCTCTTTCTTTCTCTCTGCGCTCTTTCTCTTTCTGCGCTCTTTCTCTCTCTGCGCTCTTTCTTTCTCTTTCTCTCTCTGCGCTCTTTCTCTTTCTCTGCGCTCTTTCTCTCTCTGCGCTCTTTCTCTCTCTCTCTCTGCGCTCTTTCTTCCTCTCTCTCTGCGCTCTCTCTCTCTCTCTGCGCTCTTTCTTTCTCTCTCTGCGCTCTTTCTTTCTCTCTCTCTCTGCGCTCTTTCTTTCTTTCTCTCCGCGCTCTTTCTCTCTCTCTCTGCGCTCTTTCTCTCTCTGCGCTCTTTCTTTCTCTCTCTCTGCGCTCTTTCTTTCTCTCTGCGCTCTTTCTTTCTCTCTGCGCACTTTCTTTCTCTCTGCTCTCTTTCTCTCTCTCTGCACTCTTTCTCTCTCTCTACACTCTCTCTCTCTGCACTCTTTCTCTCTCTCTGCGCTCTCTCTCTCTGCGCAATCTCTCTCTGCGCTCTCTCACTCTCTGCGCTCTCTCTCTTTCTGCGCTCTCTCTCTCTCTGCGCTCTCTCTCTCTCTGCGCTCTCTCTCTCTCTGCGCTCTCTCTCTCTCTCTGCACTCTCTCTCTCTCTCTCTCTCTCTCTCTCTCTCTCTCTCTCTGCGCTCTCTCTCTCTCTCTGCGCTCTCTCTCTCTCTGCGCTCTCTCTCTCTCTGCGCTCTCTCTCTCTCTGCGCTCTCTCTCTCTCTGCGCTCTTTCTTTCTCTCTCTGCGCTCTCTTTCTCTCTCTCTGCGCTCTTTCTCTCTCTCTGCGCTCTTTCTTTCTCTCTCTCTCTCTGCGCTCTTTCTTCCTCTCTCTGCGCTCTTTCTTTCTCTGCGCTTTTTCTTTCTCTCTCTCTCTGCGCTCTTTCTTTCTCTCTCTCTGCGCTCTTTCTCTCTCTCTGCGCTCTTTCTCTCTCTCTGCGCTCTTTCTTTCTCTTTCTCTCTCTCTGCGCTCTTTCTCTGCGCTCTTTCTCTCTCTCTCTCTCTGCGCTCTTTCTTTCTCTTTCTCTCTGTGCTCTTTCTTTCTCTCTGCGCACTTTCTTTCTCTCTCTCTGCGCTCTTTCTCTCTCTCTGCGCTCTTTCTTTCTCTCTGCGCTCTTTCTTTCTCTCTGCGCTCTTTCTTTCTCTCTGCGCTCTCTCTCTCTGCGCTCTTTCTCTCTCTCTCTGTGCGCTCTTTCTCTCTCTCTTTGCGCTCTTTCTTTCTCTTTCTCTCTCTGTGCTCTTTCTTTCTCTTTCTCTCTCTGCGCTCTTTCTCTCTGCGCTCTTTCTTTCTCTCTGCGCACTTTCTTTCTCTCTCTCTGCGCTCTTTCTCTCTCTCTGCGCTCTTTCTTTCTCTCTGCGCTCTCTCTCTGCGCTCTTTCTTTCTCTCTCTGCGCTCTTTCTTTCTCTCTCTCTGCGCTCTTTCTCTCTCTCTGTGCGCTCTTTCTATCTCTTTCTCTCTCTGCGCTCTCTCTCTCTGCGCTCTTTCTTTCTCTCTGCGCTCTTTTTTTCTCTCTTCGCGCTCTTTTTTTCTCTCTTTGCGCTCTTTCTTTCTCTCTCTGCGCTCTTTCTTTCTCTCTCTCTGCGCTCTTTCTTTCTCTGCGCTCTTTCTTTCTCTCTCTGCGCTCTTTATTTCTCTCTCTGCGCTCTCTCTCTCTCTGCGCTCTCTCTCTGCGCTCTTTCTTTCTCTCTCTCTGCGCTCTTTCTTTCTCTCTCTGCGCTCTTTCTTTCTCTCTCTGCGTTCTTTCTCTCTCTCTGCGCTCTTTCTCTCTCTCTGTGCTCTTTCTCTCTCTGCGCTCTTTCTCTCTCTGCGCTCTTTCTCTCTCTGCGCTCTTTCTCTCTCTGCGCTCTTTCTTTCTCTCTCTCTGCACTCTTTCTTTCTTTCTCTCTGCGCTCTTTCTTTCTCTCTGCACTCTTACTTTCTCTCTCTCTGCGCTCTTTCTCTCTCTCTGCGCTCTTTCTTTCTCTTTCTCTCTCTCTGCGCTCTTTCTCTCTCTCTCTCTGCGCTCTTTCTCTCTCTCTCTCTGCGCTCTTTCTTTCTCTTTCTCTCTCTGCGCTCTTTCTCTCTGCGCTCTTTCTTTCTCTCTGCGCACTTTCTTTCTCTCTCTCTGCGCTCTTTCTTTCTCTCTGCGCTCTCTCACTGCGCTCTTTCTTTCTCTCTCTGCGCTCTTTCTCTCTCTCTCTCTGCGCTCTTTCTCTCTCTCTCTCTGCGCTCTTTCTTTCTCTCTCTGCGCTCTTTCTCTCTCTGCGCTCTTTCTTTCTCTCTCTCTGTGCTCTTTCTCTCTCTCTGCGCTCTTTCTCTCTCTCTCTCTGCGCTCTTTCTTTCTCTCTGCGCTCTTTCTTTCTCTCTCTGCGCTCTTTCTCTCTCTCTGCGCTCTTTCTCTCTCTCTGCGCTCTTTCTTTCTCTCTCTCTGCGCTCTTTCTCTCTCTCTGTGCTCTTTCTCTCTCTCTGCGCTCTTTCTCTCTCTCTGCGCTCTTTCTCTCTCTCTGCGCTCTTTCTCTCTCTCTGCGCTCTTTCTTTCTCTCTCTGCGCTCTTTCTTTCTCTTTCTCTCTCTCTGCGCTCTTTCTCTCTCTCTCTGCGCTCTTTCTCTCTCTCTCTCTCTGCGCTCTTTCTTTCTCTTTCTCTCTCTGCGCTCTTTCTTTCTCTTTCTCTCTCTGCGCTCTCTCTCTCTGCGCTCTTTCTTTCTCTCTGCGCTCTTTCTTTCTTTCTCTCTGCGCTCTTTTTATCTCTCTTTGCGCTCTTTTTTTCTCTCTTTGCGCTCTTTCTTTCTCTTTCTCTCTCTGCGCTCTCTCTCTCTGCGCTCTTTCTTTCTCTCTGCGCTCTTTCTTTCTTTCTCTTTGCGCTCTTTTTATCTCTCTTTGCGCTCTTTTTTTCTCTCTTTGCGCTCTTTCTTTCTCTCTTTGCGCTCTTTCTTTCTCTCTCTGCTCTCTTTCTTTCTCTCTCTGCGCTCTTTCTTTCTCTCTCTCTCTGCGCTCTTTCTTTCTCTACGCTCTTTCTTTCTCTCTCTGCGCTCTTTATTTCTCTCTCTGCGCTTTTTCTCTCTCTCTGCGCTCTTTCTTTCTTTCTCTCTCTGCGCTCTTTCTTTCTCTCTCTGTGCTCTTTCTTTCTCTGCGCTCTTTCTCTCTCTGCGCTCTTTCTCTCTCTGCGCTCTCTCTCTCTGCGCTCTTTCTTTCTCTGTCTGCGCTCTTTCTTCCTCTCTCTCTCTCTGCGCTCTTTTTTTCTCTACGCTCTTTCTCTCTCTCTGCGCTCTTTCTTTCTTTCTCTCTCTCTGCGCTCTCTCTCTTTCTCTCTGCGCTCTCTCTCTCTGCGCTCTCTCTCTGTCTGCGCTCTCTCTCTGTCTGCGCTCTCTCTCTGTGCTCTCTTTTTCTCTCTGTGCTCTTTCTCTCTCTCTCTGCGCTCTTTCTCTCTCTATGTGCTCTTTCTTTCTCTCTGTGCTCTTTCTTTCTCTCTCTCTGCGCTCTTTCTTCCTCTCTCTGCGCTCTTTCTTTCTCTCTCTGCGCTCTTTCTTTCTCTCTCTGCGCTCTTTCTTTCTCTCTCTCTCTGCGCTCTTTCTTTCTCTCTCTCTCTGCGCTCTTTCTTTCTCTCTGCGCTCTTTCTCTCTCACTCTCTGCGCTCTTTGTTTCTCTCTCTGCGCTTTTTCTTTCTCTCTCTGCGCTCTTTCTTTCTCTCTCTCCGCGCTCTTTGTCTCTCTCTGCGCTTTTTCTTTCTCTCTCTCTGCGCTCTTTTTTTCTCTCTCTCTGCGCTCTTTCTCTCTCTCTGCGCTATTTCTCTCTCTCTGCGCTCTTTCTCTCTCTCTGTGCTCTTTCTCTCTCTCTCTCTGCGCTCTTTCTTTCTCTCTGCGCTCTTTCTCTTTCTGCGCTCTTTCTCTCTCTGCGCTCTTTCTTTCTCTTTCTCTCTCTGCGCTCTTTCTCTTTCTCTGCGCTCTTTCTCTCTCTGCGCTCTTTCTCTCTCTCTCTCTGCGCTCTTTCTTCCTCTCTCTCTGCGCTCTCTCTCTCTCTCTGCGCTCTTTCTTTCTCTCTCTGCGCTCTTTCTTTCTCTCTCTCTCTGCGCTCTTTCTTTCTTTCTCTCCGCGCTCTTTCTCTCTCTCTCTGCGCTCTTTCTCTCTCTGCGCTCTTTCTCTCTCTGCGCTCTTTCTTTCTCTCTCTCTGCGCTCTTTCTTTCTCTCTGCGCTCTTTCTTTCTCTCTGCGCACTTTCTTTCTCTCTGCTCTCTTTCTCTCTCTCTGCACTCTTTCTCTCTCTCTACACTCTCTCTCTCTGCACTCTTTCTCTCTCTCTGCGCTCTCTCTCTCTGCGCAATCTCTCTCTGCGCTCTCTCACTCTCTGCGCTCTCTCTCTTTCTGCGCTCTCTCTCTCTCTGCGCTCTCTCTCTCTCTGCGCTCTCTCTCTCTCTGCGCTCTCTCTCTCTCTCTGCACTCTCTCTCTCTTTCTCTGCGCTCTCTCTCTCTCTCTGCGCTCTCTCTCTCTCTGCGCTCTCTCTCTCTCTGCGCTCTCTCTCTCTCTGCGCTCTCTCTCTCTCTGCGCTCTTTCTTTCTCTCTCTGCGCTCTCTTTCTCTCTCTCTGCGCTCTTTCTCTCTCTCTGCGCTCTTTCTTTCTCTCTCTCTCTCTGCGCTCTTTCTTCCTCTCTCTGCGCTCTTTCTTTCTCTGCGCTTTTTCTTTCTCTCTCTCTCTGCGCTCTTTCTTTCTCTCTCTCTGCGCTCTTTCTCTCTCTCTGCGCTCTTTCTCTCTCTCTGCGCTCTTTCTTTCTCTTTCTCTCTCTCTGCGCTCTTTCTCTGCGCTCTTTCTCTCTCTCTCTCTCTGCGCTCTTTCTTTCTCTTTCTCTCTGTGCTCTTTCTTTCTCTCTGCGCACTTTCTTTCTCTCTCTGCGCTCTTTCTCTCTCTCTGCGCTCTTTCTTTCTCTCTGCGCTCTTTCTTTCTCTCTGCGCTCTCTCTCTCTGCGCTCTTTCTCTCTCTCTCTGTGCGCTCTTTCTCTCTCTCTTTGCGCTCTTTCTTTCTCTTTCTCTCTCTGTGCTCTTTCTTTCTCTTTCTCTCTCTGCGCTCTTTCTCTCTGTGCTCTTTCTTTCTCTCTGCGCACTTTCTTTCTCTCTCTCTGCGCTCTTTCTCTCTCTCTGCGCTCTTTCTTTCTCTCTGCGCTCTCTCTCTGCGCTCTTTCTTTCTCTCTCTGCGCTCTTTCTTTCTCTCTCTCTGCGCTCTTTCTCTCTCTCTGTGCGCTCTTTCTTTCTCTTTCTCTCTCTGCGCTCTCTCTCTCTGCGCTCTTTCTTTCTCTCTGCGCTCTTTTTTTCTCTCTTCGCGCTCTTTTTTTCTCTCTTTGCGCTCTTTCTTTCTCTCTCTGCGCTCTTTCTTTCTCTCTCTCTGCGCTCTTTCTTTCTCTGCGCTCTTTCTTTCTCTCTCTGCGCTCTTTATTTCTCTCTCTGCGCTCTCTCTCTCTCTGCGCTCTCTCTCTGCGCTCTTTCTTTCTCTCTCTCTGCGCTCTTTCTTTCTCTCTCTGCGCTCTTTCTTTCTCTCTCTGCGTTCTTTCTCTCTCTCTGCGCTCTTTCTCTCTCTCTGTGCTCTTTCTCTCTCTGCGCTCTTTCTCTCTCTGCGCTCTTTCTCTCTCTGCGCTCTTTCTCTCTCTGCGCTCTTTCTTTCTCTCTCTCTGCACTCTTTCTTTCTTTCTCTCTGCGCTCTTTCTTTCTCTCTGCACTCTTACTTTCTCTCTCTCTGCGCTCTTTCTCTCTCTCTGCGCTCTTTCTTTCTCTTTCTCTCTCTCTGCGCTCTTTCTCTCTCTCTCTCTGCGCTCTTTCTCTCTCTCTCTCTGCGCTCTTTCTTTCTCTTTCTCTCTCTGCGCTCTTTCTCTCTGCGCTCTTTCTTTCTCTCTGCGCACTTTCTTTCTCTCTCTCTGCGCTCTTTCTTTCTCTCTGCGCTCTCTCACTGCGCTCTTTCTTTCTCTCTCTGCGCTCTTTCTCTCTCTCTCTCTGCGCTCTTTCTCTCTCTCTCTCTGCGCTCTTTCTCTCTCTCTCTCTGCGCTCTTTCTCTCTCTCTCTGCGCTCTTTCTTTCTCTTTCTCTCTCTGCGCTCTTTCTTTCTCTTTCTCTCTCTGCGCTCTTTCTTTCTCTCTCTGCGCTCTTTCTCTCTGCGCTCTTTCTTTCTCTCTGCGCACTTTCTTTTTCTCTCTCTGCGCTCTTTCTTTCTCTCTCTGCGCTCTTTCTTTCTCTCTCTCTGCGCTCTTTCTTTCTCTCTCTGCGCTCTTTCTTTCTCTCTCTCTGCGCTCTTTCTCTCTCTCTTTCTGCGCCTTTCTTTCTCTTTCTCTCTCTGCGCTCTTTCTTTCTCTTTCTCTCTCTGCGCTCTCTCTCTCTCTGCGCTCTTTCTTTCTCGCTGCACTCTTTCTTTCTCTCTGCGCTCTTTTTTTCTCTCTTTGCACTCTTTTTTTCTCTCTTTGCGCTCTTTCTTTCTCTCTCTGCGCTCTTTCTTTCTCTCTCTCTGCGCTCTTTCTTTCTCTGCGCTCTTTCTTTCTCTCTCTGCGCTCTTTATTTCTCTCTCTGCGCTCTCTCTCTGCGCTCTTTCTTTCTCTCTCTCTGCGCTCTTTCTTTCTCTCTCTGCGCTCTTTCTTTCTCTCTCTGCGCTCTTTCTCTCTCTCTGTGCTCTTTCTCTCTCTGTGCTCTTTCTCTCTCTGCGCTCTTTCTCTCTCTCTGCGCTCTTTCTCTCTCTCTGCGCTCTTTCTCTCTCTGCGCTCTTTCTCTCTCTCTGCGCTCTTTCTCTCTCTCTGCGCTCTTTCTTTCTCTGTCTGCGCTCTTTCTTTCTCTGTCTGCGCTCTTTCTTCCTCTCTCTCTCTCTACGCTCTTTTTTTCTCTACGCTCTTTCTCTCTCTCTGCGCTCTTTCTTTCTCTCTCTCTGCGCTCTTTCTTTCTCTCTCTCTGCGCTCTCTCTCTCTTTCTCTCTGCGCTCACTCTCTCTGCGCTCTCTCTCTGTCTGCGCTCTCTCTCTGCGCTCTTTCTCTCTCTCTCTGCGCTCTTTCTCTCTCTATGTGCTCTTTCTTTCTCTCTGCACTCTTTCTTTCTCTCTCTCTGCGCTCTTTCTTCCTCTCTCTCTGCGCTCTTTCTTTCTCTCTCTCTCTGCGCTCTTTCTTTCTCTCTCTCTCTGCGCTCTTTCTTTCTCTCTGCGCTCTTATTCTCTCACTCTCTGCGCTCTTTCTTTCTCTCTCTGCGCTCTTTCTTTCTCTCTCTGCGCTCTTTCTTTCTCTCTCTCTGCTCTTTCTTTCTCTCTCTCTGCGCTCTTTCTCTCTCTCTGCGCTCTTTCTTTCTCTCTCTGCGCTTTTTCTTTCTCTCTCTGCACTCTTTTTTTCTCTCTCTCTGTGCTCTTTCTCTCTCTCTGCGCTCTTTCTCTCTCTCTCTGCGCTCTTTCTTTCTCTCTGCGCTCTTCTCTCTCTGCGCTCTTCTCTCTCTGCGCTCTTTCTTTCTCTCTGCGCTCTTTCTCTCTCTGCGCTCTTTCTCTCTCTGCGCTCTTTCTCTCTCTGCGCTCTTTCTCTCTCTGCGCTCTTTCTTTCTCTTTCTCTCTCTGCGCTCTCTCTCTCTCTGCGCTCTTTCTCTCTCTCTCTCTGCGCTCTCTCTCTCTCTGCGCTCTTTCTTTCTCTTTCTCTCTCTGCGCTCTTTCTCTCTCTCTGCGCTCTTTCTTTCTTTCTCTCTGCGCTCTTTCTTTCTTTCTGCGCTCTTTTTTTCTCTCTTTGCGCTCTTTCTTTCTCTCTCTGCGCTCTTTCTCTCTCTCTCTCTCTGCGCTCTTTCTTTCTCTCTGCGCTCTTTCTCTCTCTGCGCACTTTCTCTCTCTGCGCTCTTTCTTTCTCGTTCTCTCTCTCGGCGCTCTTTCTCTCTCTCTCTCTGCGCTCTTTCTTTCTCTTTCTCTCTCTGCGCTCTCTCTCTCTGCGCTCTTTCTTTCTCTCTGCGCTCTTTCTTTCTCTCTGCGCTCTTTTTTTCTCTCTTTGCGCTCTTTTTCTCTCTCTCTGCGCTCTTTCTTTCTCTCTCTCTGCACTCTTTCTTTCTCTGCGCTCTTTATTTCTCTCTCTGCGCTTTTTATTTCTCTCTCTGCGCTCTTTATTTCTCTCTCTGCGCTCTTTATTTCTCTCTCTGCGCTCTTTATTTCTCTCTCTGAGCTCTTTATTTCTCTCTCTGCGCTCTCTCTCTCTGCGCTCTCTCTCTGCGCTCTCTCTCTCTCTGCGCTCTTTCTTTCTCTCTCTCTGCGCTCTTTCTTTCTCTCTCTCTGTGCTCTTTCTCTCTCTCTGTGCTCTTTCTCTCTCTCTGTGCTCTTTCTCTCTCTCTGTGCTCTTTCTCTCTCTCTGTGCTCTTTCTCTCTCTCTGTGCTCTTTCTCTCTCTCTGCGCTCTTTCTCTCTCTCTGCGCTCTTTCTCTCTCTCTGCGCTCTTTCTCTCTATCTGCGCTCTTTCTCTCTCTCTGCGCTGTGCTCTTTCTCTCTCTCTGCGCTCTTTCTCTCTCTCTGCGCTCTTTCTCTCTCTCTGCGCTCTTTCTCTCTATCTGCGCTCTTTCTCTCTCTCTGCGCTCTTTCTTCCTCTCTCTCTCTGTGCTCTTTCTTTCTCTCTCTGCGCTCTTTATTTCTCTCTCTGCGCTCTTTATTTCTCTCTCTGCGCTCTTTATTTCTCTCTCTGCGCTCTTTATTTCTCTCTCTGCGCTCTTTATTTCTCTCTCTGCGCTCTTTATTTCTCTCTCTGCGCTCTATATTTCTCTCTCTCTGTGCTCTTTCTCTCTCTCTGCGCTCTTTCTCTCTCTCTGCGCTCTTTCTCTCTCTCTGCGCTCTTTCTCTCTCTCTGCGCTCTTTCTTTCTCTCTCTCTGTGCTCTTTCTCTCTCTCTGCGCTCTTTCTCTCTCTCTGCGCTCTTTTTCTCTCTCTGCGCTCTTTCTCTCTCTCTGCGCTCTTTCTTTCTCTCTCTGCGCTCTTTCTTTCTCTCTCTGCGCTCTTTCTTTCTCTTTCTCTCTCTCTGCGCTCTTTCTTTCTTTCTCTCTGCGCTCTTTCTTTCTTTCTGCGCTCTTTTTTTCTCTCTTTGCGCTCTTTCTTTCTCTCTGCGCTCTTTCTCTCTCTGCGCACTTTCTCTCTCTGCGCTCTTTCTCTCTCTCTCTGCGCTCTTTCTTTCTCTTTCTCTCTCTGCGCTCTCTCTCTCTGCGCTCTTTCTTTCTCTCTGCGCTCTTTCTTTCTTTCTCTCTGCGCTCTTTTTTTCTCTCTTTGCGCTCTTTTTCTCTCTCTCTGCGCTCTTTCTTTATCTCTCTCTGCGCTCTTTATTTCTCTCTCTGCGCTTTTTATTTCTCTCTCTGCGCTCTTTATTTCTCTCTCTGCGCTCTTTATTTCTCTCTCTGCGCTCTTTATTTCTCTCTCTGCGCTCTTTATTTCTCTCTCTGCGCTCTTTATTTCTCTCTCTGCGCTCTTTATTTCTCTCTCTGCGCTCTTTATTTCTCTCTGCGCTCTTTATTTCTCTCTCTGCGCTCTTTATTTCTCTCTCTGCGCTCTTTATTTCTCTCTCTGCGCTCTCTCTCTCTCTGCGCTCTCTCTCTGCGCTCTTTCTTTATCTGTCTCTGCGCTCTTTCTTTCTCTCTCTCTGCGCTCTTTCTTTCTCTCTCTCTGTGCTCTTTCTCTCTCTCTGTGCTCTTTCTCTCTCTCTGTGCTCTTTCTCTCTCTCTGTGCTCTTTCTCTCTCTCTGTGCTCTTTCTCTCTCTGTGCTCTTTCTCTCTCTCTGTGCTCTTTCTCTCTCTCTGTGCTCTTTCTCTCTCTCTGTGCTCTTTCTCTCTCTCTGTGCTCTTTCTCTCTCTCTGTGCTCTTTCTCTCTCTCTGCGCTCTTTCTCTCTCTCTGCGCTCTTTCTCTCTCTCTGCGCTCTTTCTTCCTCTCTCTGCGCTCTTTATTTCTCTCTCTGCGCTCTTTATTTCTCTCTCTGCGCTCTTTCTTTCTCTCTCTCTGTGCTCTTTCTCTCTCTCTGTGCTCTTTCTCTCTCTCTGCGCTCTTTCTCTCTCTCTGCGCTCTTTCTCTCTCTCTGCGCTCTTTCTCTCTCTCTGCGCTCTTTCTCTCTCTCTGCGCTCTTTCTTTCTCTCTCTGCGCTTTTTCTTTCTCTCTCTGCGCTCTTTCTTTCTCTTTCTCTCTCTCTGCGCTCTTTCTCTCTCTCTCTGCGCTCTTTCTCTCTCTCTCTCTGCGCTCTTTCTTTCTCTTTCTCTCTCTGCGCTCTTTCTTTCTCTTTCTCTCTCTGCGCTCTCTTTCTCTGCGCTCTTTCTTTCTCTCTGCGCTCTTTCTTTCTTTCTCTCTGCGCTCTTTTTTTCTCTCTTTGCGCTCTTTCTTTCTCTCTCTGCTCTCTTTCTTTCTCTCTCTGCGCTCTTTCTTTCTCTCTCTCTGCGCTCTTTCTTTCTCTGCGCTCTTTCTTTCTCTCTCTGCGCTCTTTCTTTCTCTCTCTGCGCTTTTTCTCTCTCTCTGCGCTCTTTCTCTCTCTATGTGCTCTTTCTTTCTCTCTCTCTGCGCTCTTTCTTCCTCTCTCTCTCTGCGCTCTTTCTCTCTCTCTGCGCTATTTCTTTCTCTCTCTGCGCTCTTTCTTTCTCTCTCTCTCTGCGCTCTTTCTTTCTCTCTCTCTCTGCGCTCTTTCTTTCTCTCTGCGCTCTTTCTCTCTCACTCTCTGCGCTCTTTCTCTCTCTCTGCGCTCTTTCTTTCTCTCTCTCTGCGCTCTTTCTTTCTCTCTCTCTGCGCTCTTTCTTTCTCTCTCTCTGCGCTTTTTCTTTCTCTCTCTGCGCTCTTTCTTTCTCTTTCTCTCTCTGCGCTCTCTCTCTCTGCGCTCTTTCTTTCTCTCTGCGCTCTTTCTTTCTTTCTCTTTGCGCTCTTTTTATCTCTCTTTGCGCTCTTTTTTTCTCTCTTTGCGCTCTTTCTTTCTCTCTTTGCGCTCTTTCTTTCTCTCTCTGCTCTCTTTCTTTCTCTCTCTGCGCTCTTTCTTTCTTTCTCTCTCTGCGCTCTTTCTTTCTTTCTCTCTCTGCGCTCTTTCTTTCTCTCTCTGCGCTCTTTCTTTCTCTCTCTGCGCTCTTTCTTTCTCTCTCTCTGCGCTCTTTCTCTCTCTCTGTGCGCTCTTTCTTTCTCTTTCTCTCTCTGCGCTCTCTCTCTCTGCGCTCTTTCTTTCTCTCTGCGCTCTTTTTTTCTCTCTTCGCGCTCTTTTTTTCTCTCTTTGCGCTCTTTCTTTCTCTCTCTGCGCTCTTTCTTTCTCTCTCTCTGCGCTCTTTCTTTCTCTGCGCTCTTTCTTTCTCTCTCTGCGCTCTTTATTTCTCTCTCTGCGCTCTCTCTCTCTCTGCGCTCTCTCTCTGCGCTCTTTCTTTCTCTCTCTCTGCGCTCTTTCTTTCTCTCTCTGCGCTCTTTCTTTCTCTCTCTGCGTTCTTTCTCTCTCTCTGCGCTCTTTCTCTCTCTCTGTGCTCTTTCTCTCTCTGCGCTCTTTCTCTCTCTGCGCTCTTTCTCTCTCTGCGCTCTTTCTCTCTCTGCGCTCTTTCTTTCTCTCTCTCTGCACTCTTTCTTTCTTTCTCTCTGCGCTCTTTCTTTCTCTCTGCACTCTTACTTTCTCTCTCTCTGCGCTCTTTCTCTCTCTCTGCGCTCTTTCTTTCTCTTTCTCTCTCTCTGCGCTCTTTCTCTCTCTCTCTCTGCGCTCTTTCTCTCTCTCTCTCTGCGCTCTTTCTTTCTCTTTCTCTCTCTGCGCTCTTTCTCTCTGCGCTCTTTCTTTCTCTCTGCGCACTTTCTTTCTCTCTCTCTGCGCTCTTTCTTTCTCTCTGCGCTCTCTCACTGCGCTCTTTCTTTCTCTCTCTGCGCTCTTTCTCTCTCTCTCTCTGCGCTCTTTCTCTCTCTCTCTCTGCGCTCTTTCTTTCTCTCTCTGCGCTCTTTCTCTCTCTGCGCTCTTTCTTTCTCTCTCTCTGTGCTCTTTCTCTCTCTCTGCGCTCTTTCTCTCTCTCTCTCTGCGCTCTTTCTTTCTCTCTGCGCTCTTTCTTTCTCTCTCTGCGCTCTTTCTCTCTCTCTGCGCTCTTTCTCTCTCTCTGCGCTCTTTCTTTCTCTCTCTCTGCGCTCTTTCTCTCTCTCTGTGCTCTTTCTCTCTCTCTGCGCTCTTTCTCTCTCTCTGCGCTCTTTCTCTCTCTCTGCGCTCTTTCTCTCTCTCTGCGCTCTTTCTTTCTCTCTCTGCGCTCTTTCTTTCTCTTTCTCTCTCTGCGCTCTTTCTTTCTCTTTCTCTCTCTGCGCTCTCTCTCTCTGCGCTCTTTCTTTCTCTCTGCGCTCTTTCTTTCTTTCTCTCTGCGCTCTTTTTATCTCTCTTTGCGCTCTTTTTTTCTCTCTTTGCGCTCTTTCTTTCTCTTTCTCTCTCTGCGCTCTCTCTCTCTGCGCTCTTTCTTTCTCTCTGCGCTCTTTCTTTCTTTCTCTTTGCGCTCTTTTTATCTCTCTTTGCGCTCTTTTTTTCTCTCTTTGCGCTCTTTCTTTCTCTCTTTGCGCTCTTTCTTTCTCTCTCTGCTCTCTTTCTTTCTCTCTCTGCGCTCTTTCTTTCTCTCTCTCTCTGCGCTCTTTCTTTCTCTACGCTCTTTCTTTCTCTCTCTGCGCTCTTTATTTCTCTCTCTGCGCTTTTTCTCTCTCTCTGCGCTCTTTCTTTCTTTCTTTCTCTCTCTGCGCTCTTTCTTTCTCTCTCTGTGCTCTTTCTTTCTCTGCGCTCTTTCTCTCTCTGCGCTCTTTCTCTCTCTGCGCTCTCTCTCTCTGCGCTCTTTCTTTCTCTGTCTGCGCTCTTTCTTCCTCTCTCTCTCTCTGCGCTCTTTTTTTCTCTACGCTCTTTCTCTCTCTCTGCGCTCTTTCTTTCTTTCTCTCTCTCTGCGCTCTCTCTCTTTCTCTCTGCGCTCTCTCTCTCTGCGCTCTCTCTCTGTCTGCGCTCTCTCTCTGTCTGCGCTCTCTCTCTGTGCTCTCTTTTTCTCTCTGTGCTCTTTCTCTCTCTCTCTGCGCTCTTTCTCTCTCTATGTGCTCTTTCTTTCTCTCTGTGCTCTTTCTTTCTCTCTCTCTGCGCTCTTTCTTCCTCTCTCTGCGCTCTTTCTTTCTCTCTCTGCGCTCTTTCTTTCTCTCTCTGCGCTCTTTCTTTCTCTCTCTCTCTGCGCTCTTTCTTTCTCTCTCTCTCTGCGCTCTTTCTTTCTCTCTGCGCTCTTTCTCTCTCACTCTCTGCGCTCTTTGTTTCTCTCTCTGCGCTTTTTCTTTCTCTCTCTGCGCTTTCTTTCTCTCTCTCCGCGCTCTTTGTCTCTCTCTGCGCTTTTTCTTTCTCTCTCTCTGCGCTCTTTTTTTCTCTCTCTCTGCGCTCTTTCTCTCTCTCTGCGCTATTTCTCTCTCTCTGCGCTCTTTCTCTCTCTCTGTGCTCTTTCTCTCTCTCTCTCTGCGCTCTTTCTTTCTCTCTGCGCTCTTTCTCTTTCTGCGCTCTTTCTCTCTCTGCGCTCTTTCTTTCTCTTTCTCTCTCTGCGCTCTTTCTCTTTCTCTGCGCTCTTTCTCTCTCTGCGCTCTTTCTCTCTCTCTCTCTGCGCTCTTTCTTCCTCTCTCTCTGCGCTCTCTCTCTCTCTCTGCGCTCTTTCTTTCTCTCTCTGCGCTCTTTCTTTCTCTCTCTCTCTGCGCTCTTTCTTTCTTTCTCTCCGCGCTCTTTCTCTCTCTCTCTGCGCTCTTTCTCTCTCTGCGCTCTTTCTCTCTCTGCGCTCTTTCTTTCTCTCTCTCTGCGCTCTTTCTTTCTCTCTGCGCTCTTTCTTTCTCTCTGCGCACTTTCTTTCTCTCTGCTCTCTTTCTCTCTCTCTGCACTCTTTCTCTCTCTCTACACTCTCTCTCTCTGCACTCTTTCTCTCTCTCTGCGCTCTCTCTCTCTGCGCAATCTCTCTCTGCGCTCTCTCACTCTCTGCGCTCTCTCTCTTTCTGCGCTCTCTCTCTCTCTGCGCTCTCTCTCTCTCTGCGCTCTCTCTCTCTCTGCGCTCTCTCTCTCTCTGCGCTCTCTCTCTCTCTGCGCTCTCTCTCTCTCTCTGCACTCTCTCTCTCTTTCTCTGCGCTCTCTCTCTCTCTCTGCGCTCTCTCTCTCTCTGCGCTCTCTCTCTCTCTGCGCTCTCTCTCTCTGCGCTCTCTCTCTCTCTGCGCTCTTTCTTTCTCTCTCTGCGCTCTCTTTCTCTCTCTCTGCGCTCTTTCTCTCTCTCTGCGCTCTTTCTTTCTCTCTCTCTCTCTGCGCTCTTTCTTCCTCTCTCTGCGCTCTTTCTTTCTCTGCGCTTTTTCTTTCTCTCTCTCTCTGCGCTCTTTCTTTCTCTCTCTCTGCGCTCTTTCTCTCTCTCTGCGCTCTTTCTCTCTCTCTGCGCTCTTTCTTTCTCTTTCTCTCTCTCTGCGCTCTTTCTCTGCGCTCTTTCTCTCTCTCTCTCTCTGCGCTCTTTCTTTCTCTTTCTCTCTGTGCTCTTTCTTTCTCTCTGCGCACTTTCTTTCTCTCTCTGCGCTCTTTCTCTCTCTCTGCGCTCTTTCTTTCTCTCTGCGCTCTTTCTTTCTCTCTGCGCTCTCTCTCTCTGCGCTCTTTCTCTCTCTCTCTGTGCGCTCTTTCTCTCTCTCTTTGCGCTCTTTCTTTCTCTTTCTCTCTCTGTGCTCTTTCTTTCTCTTTCTCTCTCTGCGCTCTTTCTCTCTGCGCTCTTTCTTTCTCTCTGCGCACTTTCTTTCTCTCTCTCTGCGCTCTTTCTCTCTCTCTGCGCTCTTTCTTTCTCTCTGCGCTCTCTCTCTGCGCTCTTTCTTTCTCTCTCTGCGCTCTTTCTTTCTCTCTCTCTGCGCTCTTTCTCTCTCTCTGTGCGCTCTTTCTTTCTCTTTCTCTCTCTGCGCTCTCTCTCTCTGCGCTCTTTCTTTCTCTCTGCGCTCTTTTTTTCTCTCTTCGCGCTCTTTTTTTCTCTCTTTGCGCTCTTTCTTTCTCTCTCTGCGCTCTTTCTTTCTCTCTCTCTGCGCTCTTTCTTTCTCTGCGCTCTTTCTTTCTCTCTCTGCGCTCTTTATTTCTCTCTCTGCGCTCTCTCTCTCTCTGCGCTCTCTCTCTGCGCTCTTTCTTTCTCTCTCTCTGCGCTCTTTCTTTCTCTCTCTGCGCTCTTTCTTTCTCTCTCTGCGTTCTTTCTCTCTCTCTGCGCTCTTTCTCTCTCTCTGTGCTCTTTCTCTCTCTGCGCTCTTTCTCTCTCTGCGCTCTTTCTCTCTCTGCGCTCTTTCTCTCTCTGCGCTCTTTCTTTCTCTCTCTCTGCACTCTTTCTTTCTTTCTCTCTGCGCTCTTTCTTTCTCTCTGCACTCTTACTTTCTCTCTCTCTGCGCTCTTTCTCTCTCTCTGCGCTCTTTCTTTCTCTTTCTCTCTCTCTGCGCTCTTTCTCTCTCTCTCTCTGCGCTCTTTCTCTCTCTCTCTCTGCGCTCTTTCTTTCTCTTTCTCTCTCTGCGCTCTTTCTCTCTGCGCTCTTTCTTTCTCTCTGCGCACTTTCTTTCTCTCTCTCTGCGCTCTTTCTTTCTCTCTGCGCTCTCTCACTGCGCTCTTTCTTTCTCTCTCTGCGCTCTTTCTCTCTCTCTCTCTGCGCTCTTTCTCTCTCTCTCTCTGCGCTCTTTCTCTCTCTCTCTCTGCGCTCTTTCTCTCTCTCTCTGCGCTCTTTCTTTCTCTTTCTCTCTCTGCGCTCTTTCTTTCTCTTTCTCTCTCTGCGCTCTTTCTTTCTCTCTCTGCGCTCTTTCTCTCTGCGCTCTTTCTTTCTCTCTGCGCACTTTCTTTTTCTCTCTCTGCGCTCTTTCTTTCTCTCTCTGCGCTCTTTCTTTCTCTCTCTCTGCGCTCTTTCTTTCTCTCTCTGCGCTCTTTCTTTCTCTCTCTCTGCGCTCTTTCTCTCTCTCTTTCTGCGCCTTTCTTTCTCTTTCTCTCTCTGCGCTCTTTCTTTCTCTTTCTCTCTCTGCGCTCTCTCTCTCTCTGCGCTCTTTCTTTCTCGCTGCACTCTTTCTTTCTCTCTGCGCTCTTTTTTTCTCTCTTTGCACTCTTTTTTTCTCTCTTTGCGCTCTTTCTTTCTCTCTCTGCGCTCTTTCTTTCTCTCTCTCTGCGCTCTTTCTTTCTCTGCGCTCTTTCTTTCTCTCTCTGCGCTCTTTATTTCTCTCTCTGCGCTCTCTCTCTGCGCTCTTTCTTTCTCTCTCTCTGCGCTCTTTCTTTCTCTCTCTGCGCTCTTTCTTTCTCTCTCTGCGCTCTTTCTCTCTCTCTGTGCTCTTTCTCTCTCTGTGCTCTTTCTCTCTCTGCGCTCTTTCTCTCTCTGCGCTCTTTCTCTCTCTCTGCGCTCTTTCTCTCTCTCTGCGCTCTTTCTCTCTCTGCGCTCTTTCTCTCTCTCTGCGCTCTTTCTCTCTCTCTGCGCTCTTTCTTTCTCTGTCTGCGCTCTTTCTTTCTCTGTCTGCGCTCTTTCTTCCTCTCTCTCTCTCTACGCTCTTTTTTTCTCTACGCTCTTTCTCTCTCTCTGCGCTCTTTCTTTCTCTCTCTCTGCGCTCTTTCTTTCTCTCTCTCTGCGCTCTCTCTCTCTTTCTCTCTGCGCTCACTCTCTCTGCGCTCTCTCTCTGTCTGCGCTCTCTCTCTGCGCTCTTTCTCTCTCTCTCTGCGCTCTTTCTCTCTCTATGTGCTCTTTCTTTCTCTCTGCACTCTTTCTTTCTCTCTCTCTGCGCTCTTTCTTCCTCTCTCTCTGCGCTCTTTCTTTCTCTCTCTCTCTGCGCTCTTTCTTTCTCTCTCTCTCTGCGCTCTTTCTTTCTCTCTGCGCTCTTATTCTCTCACTCTCTGCGC
Source organism: Ascaphus truei (assembly GCF_040206685.1). Taxonomy (NCBI): domain Eukaryota; kingdom Metazoa; phylum Chordata; class Amphibia; order Anura; family Ascaphidae; genus Ascaphus; species Ascaphus truei. The sequence continues at coordinate 407,947 of NW_027455621.1, forward strand.
TCTTTCTTTCTCTCTCTGCGCTCTTTCTTTCTCTCTCTGCGCTCTTTCTTTCTCTCTCTCTGCTCTTTCTTTCTCTCTCTCTGCGCTCTTTCTCTCTCTCTGCGCTCTTTCTTTCTCTCTCTGCGCTTTTTCTTTCTCTCTCTGCACTCTTTTTTTCTCTCTCTCTGTGCTCTTTCTCTCTCTCTGCGCTCTTTCTCTCTCTCTCTGCGCTCTTTCTTTCTCTCTGCGCTCTTCTCTCTCTGCGCTCTTCTCTCTCTGCGCTCTTTCTTTCTCTCTGCGCTCTTTCTCTCTCTGCGCTCTTTCTCTCTCTGCGCTCTTTCTCTCTCTGCGCTCTTTCTCTCTCTGCGCTCTTTCTCTCTCTGCGCTCTTTCTTTCTCTTTCTCTCTCTGCGCTCTCTCTCTCTCTGCGCTCTTTCTCTCTCTCTCTCTGCGCTCTCTCTCTCTCTGCGCTCTTTCTTTCTCTTTCTCTCTCTGCGCTCTTTCTCTCTCTCTGCGCTCTTTCTTTCTTTCTCTCTGCGCTCTTTCTTTCTTTCTGCGCTCTTTTTTTCTCTCTTTGCGCTCTTTCTTTCTCTCTCTGCGCTCTTTCTCTCTCTCTCTCTCTGCGCTCTTTCTTTCTCTCTGCGCTCTTTCTCTCTCTGCGCACTTTCTCTCTCTGCGCTCTTTCTTTCTCGTTCTCTCTCTCGGCGCTCTTTCTCTCTCTCTCTCTGCGCTCTTTCTTTCTCTTTCTCTCTCTGCGCTCTCTCTCTCTGCGCTCTTTCTTTCTCTCTGCGCTCTTTCTTTCTCTCTGCGCTCTTTTTTTCTCTCTTTGCGCTCTTTTTCTCTCTCTCTGCGCTCTTTCTTTCTCTCTCTCTGCACTCTTTCTTTCTCTGCGCTCTTTATTTCTCTCTCTGCGCTTTTTATTTCTCTCTCTGCGCTCTTTATTTCTCTCTCTGCGCTCTTTATTTCTCTCTCTGCGCTCTTTATTTCTCTCTCTGAGCTCTTTATTTCTCTCTCTGCGCTCTCTCTCTCTGCGCTCTCTCTCTGCGCTCTCTCTCTCTCTGCGCTCTTTCTTTCTCTCTCTCTGCGCTCTTTCTTTCTCTCTCTCTGTGCTCTTTCTCTCTCTCTGTGCTCTTTCTCTCTCTCTGTGCTCTTTCTCTCTCTCTGTGCTCTTTCTCTCTCTCTGTGCTCTTTCTCTCTCTCTGTGCTCTTTCTCTCTCTCTGCGCTCTTTCTCTCTCTCTGCGCTCTTTCTCTCTCTCTGCGCTCTTTCTCTCTATCTGCGCTCTTTCTCTCTCTCTGCGCTGTGCTCTTTCTCTCTCTCTGCGCTCTTTCTCTCTCTCTGCGCTCTTTCTCTCTCTCTGCGCTCTTTCTCTCTATCTGCGCTCTTTCTCTCTCTCTGCGCTCTTTCTTCCTCTCTCTCTCTGTGCTCTTTCTTTCTCTCTCTGCGCTCTTTATTTCTCTCTCTGCGCTCTTTATTTCTCTCTCTGCGCTCTTTATTTCTCTCTCTGCGCTCTTTATTTCTCTCTCTGCGCTCTTTATTTCTCTCTCTGCGCTCTATATTTCTCTCTCTCTGTGCTCTTTCTCTCTCTCTGCGCTCTTTCTCTCTCTCTGCGCTCTTTCTCTCTCTCTGCGCTCTTTCTCTCTCTCTGCGCTCTTTCTTTCTCTCTCTCTGTGCTCTTTCTCTCTCTCTGCGCTCTTTCTCTCTCTCTGCGCTCTTTTTCTCTCTCTGCGCTCTTTCTCTCTCTCTGCGCTCTTTCTTTCTCTCTCTGCGCTCTTTCTTTCTCTCTCTGCGCTCTTTCTTTCTCTTTCTCTCTCTCTGCGCTCTTTCTTTCTTTCTCTCTGCGCTCTTTCTTTCTTTCTGCGCTCTTTTTTTCTCTCTTTGCGCTCTTTCTTTCTCTCTGCGCTCTTTCTCTCTCTGCGCACTTTCTCTCTCTGCGCTCTTTCTCTCTCTCTCTCTCTGCGCTCTTTCTCTCTCTCTCTGCGCTCTTTCTTTCTCTTTCTCTCTCTGCGCTCTCTCTCTCTGCGCTCTTTCTTTCTCTCTGCGCTCTTTCTTTCTTTCTCTCTGCGCTCTTTTTTTCTCTCTTTGCGCTCTTTTTCTCTCTCTCTGCGCTCTTTCTTTATCTCTCTCTGCGCTCTTTATTTCTCTCTCTGCGCTTTTTATTTCTCTCTCTGCGCTCTTTATTTCTCTCTCTGCGCTCTTTATTTCTCTCTCTGCGCTCTTTATTTCTCTCTCTGCGCTCTTTATTTCTCTCTCTGCGCTCTTTATTTCTCTCTCTGCGCTCTTTATTTCTCTCTGCGCTCTTTATTTCTCTCTCTGCGCTCTTTATTTCTCTCTCTGCGCTCTTTATTTCTCTCTCTGCGCTCTCTCTCTCTCTGCGCTCTCTCTCTGCGCTCTTTCTTTATCTGTCTCTGCGCTCTTTCTTTCTCTCTCTCTGCGCTCTTTCTTTCTCTCTCTGTGCTCTTTCTCTCTCTCTGTGCTCTTTCTCTCTCTCTGTGCTCTTTCTCTCTCTGTGCTCTTTCTCTCTCTCTGTGCTCTTTCTCTCTCTCTGTGCTCTTTCTCTCTCTCTGTGCTCTTTCTCTCTCTCTGTGCTCTTTCTCTCTCTCTGTGCTCTTTCTCTCTCTCTGCGCTCTTTCTCTCTCTCTGCGCTCTTTCTCTCTCTCTGCGCTCTTTCTTCCTCTCTCTCTCTGCGCTCTTTCTTTCTCTCTCTCTCTGCGCTCTTTCTTTCTCTCTCTCTCTGCGCTCTTTATTTCTCTCTCTGCGCTCTTTATTTCTCTCTCTGCGCTCTTTATTTCTCTCTCTGCGCTCTTTATTTCTCTCTCTGCGCTCTTTCTTTCTCTCTCTCTGTGCTCTTTCTCTCTCTCTGTGCTCTTTCTCTCTCTCTGCGCTCTTTCTCTCTCTCTGCGCTCTTTCTCTCTCTCTGCGCTCTTTCTCTCTCTCTGCGCTCTTTCTCTCTCTCTGCGCTCTTTCTCTCTCTCTGCGCTCTTTCTTTCTCTCTCTGCGCTTTTTCTTTCTCTCTCTGCGCTCTTTCTTTCTCTTTCTCTCTCTCTGCGCTCTTTCTCTCTCTCTCTGCGCTCTTTCTCTCTCTCTCTCTGCGCTCTTTCTTTCTCTTTCTCTCTCTGCGCTCTTTCTTTCTCTTTCTCTCTCTGCGCTCTCTTTCTCTGCGCTCTTTCTTTCTCTCTGCGCTCTTTCTTTCTTTCTCTCTGCGCTCTTTTTTTCTCTCTTTGCGCTCTTTCTTTCTCTCTCTGCTCTCTTTCTTTCTCTCTCTGCGCTCTTTCTTTCTCTCTCTCTGCGCTCTTTCTTTCTCTGCGCTCTTTCTTTCTCTCTCTGCGCTCTTTCTTTCTCTCTCTGCGCTTTTTCTCTCTCTCTGCGCTCTTTCTCTCTCTATGTGCTCTTTCTTTCTCTCTCTCTGCGCTCTTTCTTCCTCTCTCTCTCTGCGCTCTTTCTCTCTCTCTGCGCTATTTCTTTCTCTCTCTGCGCTCTTTCTTTCTCTCTCTCTCTGCGCTCTTTCTTTCTCTCTCTCTCTGCGCTCTTTCTTTCTCTCTGCGCTCTTTCTCTCTCACTCTCTGCGCTCTTTCTCTCTCTCTGCGCTCTTTCTTTCTCTCTCTCTGCGCTCTTTCTTTCTCTCTCTCTGCGCTCTTTCTTTCTCTCTCTCTGCGCTTTTTCTTTCTCTCTCTGCGCTCTTTTTTTCTCTCTCTCTCTGCGCTCTTTCTCTCTCTCTGCGCTCTTTCTCTCTCTCTGCGCTCTTTCTCTCTCTCTGCGCTCTTTCTCTCTCTCTGCGCTCTTTCTCTCTCTCTGCGCTCTTTCTCTCTCTCTGCGCTCTTTCTCTCTCTCTGCGCTCTTTCTCTCTCTCTCTCTGCGCTCTTTCTCTCTCTCTGCGCTCTTTCTCTCTCTCTCTGCGCTCTTTCTCTCTCTCTCTCTGCGCTCTTTCTTTCTCTCTCTCTGCGCTCTTTCTTTCTGCGCTCTTTTTTTCTCTCTTTGCGCTCTTTCTTTCTCTCTCTGCGCTCTCTCTCTCTCTTTCTCTGCGCTCTTTCTCTCTGCGCTCTTTCTCTCTCTGCGCTCTTTCTTTCTCTTTCTCTCTCTCTGCGCTCTTTCTCTCTCTCGGCGCTCTTTCTCTCTCTCTCTGCGCTCTTTCTTTCTCTTTCTCTCTCTGCGCTCTCTCTCTCTGCGCTCTTTCTTTCTCTCTGCGCTCTTTCTTTCTTTCTCTCTGCGCTCTTTTTTTCTCTCTTTGCGCTCTTTTTTTCTCTCTTTGCGCTCTTTTTTTCTCTCTTTGCGCTCTCTTTCTCTCTCTGCGCTCTTTCTCTCTCTCTCTGTGCGCTCTTTCTCTCTCTCTTTGCGCTCTTTCTTTCTCTTTCTCTCTCTGTGCTCTTTCTTTCTCTTTCTCTCTCTGCGCTCTTTCTCTCTGCGCTCTTTCTTTCTCTCTGCGCACTTTCTTTCTCTCTCTCTGCGCTCTTTCTCTCTCTCTGCGCTCTTTCTCTCTCTCTGCGCTCTTTCTCTCTCTCTCTCTGCGCTCTTTCTCTCTCTCTGCGCTCTTTCTCTCTCTCTCTGCGCTCTTTCTCTCTCTCTCTGCGCTCTTTCTCTCTCTCTCTCTGCGCTCTTTCTTTCTCTCTCTCTGCGCTCTTTTTTTCTCTCTTTGCGCTCTTTCTTTCTCTCTCTGCGCTCTCTCTCTCTCTTTCTCTGCGCTCTTTCTCTCTCTGCGCTCTTTCTTTCTCTTTCTCTCTCTCTGCGCTCTTTCTCTCTCTCGGCGCTCTTTCTCTCTCTCTCTGCGCTCTTTCTTTCTCTTTCTCTCTCTGCGCTCTCTCTCTCTGCGCTCTTTCTTTCTCTCTGCGCTCTTTCTTTCTTTCTCTCTGCGCTCTTTTTTTCTCTCTTTGCGCTCTTTTTTTCTCTCTTTGCGCTCTTTTTTTCTCTCTTTGCGCTCTCTTTCTCTCTCTGCGCTCTTTCTCTCTCTCTCTGTGCGCTCTTTCTCTCTCTCTTTGCGCTCTTTCTTTCTCTTTCTCTCTCTGTGCTCTTTCTTTCTCTTTCTCTCTCTGCGCTCTTTCTCTCTGCGCTCTTTCTTTCTCTCTGCGCACTTTCTTTCTCTCTCTCTGCGCTCTTTCTCTCTCTGCGCTCTTTCTTTCTCTCTGCGCTCTCTCTCTGCGCTCTTTCTTTCTCTCTCTGCGCTCTTTCTTTCTCTCTCTCTGCGCTCTTTCTCTCTCTCTGTGCGCTCTTTCTTTCTCTTTCTCTCTCTGCGCTCTCTCTCTCTGCGCTCTTTCTTTCTCTCTGCGCTCTTTTTTTCTCTCTTCGCGCTCTTTTTTTCTCTCTTTGCGCTCTTTCTTTCTCTCTCTGCGCTCTTTCTTTCTCTCTCTCTGCGCTCTTTCTTTCTCTGCGCTCTTTCTTTCTCTCTCTGCGCTCTTTATTTCTCTCTCTGCGCTCTCTCTCTCTCTGCGCTCTCTCTCTGCGCTCTTTCTTTCTCTCTCTCTGCGCTCTTTCTTTCTCTCTCTGCGCTCTTTCTTTCTCTCTCTGCGTTCTTTCTCTCTCTCTGCGCTCTTTCTCTCTCTCTGTGCTCTTTCTCTCTCTGCGCTCTTTCTCTCTCTGCGCTCTTTCTCTCTCTGCGCTCTTTCTCTCTCTGCGCTCTTTCTTTCTCTCTCTCTGCACTCTTTCTTTCTCTCTCTCTGCGCTCTTTCTTTCTCTCTGCGCTCTTTCTCTCTCACTCTCTGCGCTCTTTCTCTCTCTCTGCGCTCTTTCTTTCTCTCTCTCTGCGCTCTTTCTTTCTCTCTCTCTGCGCTCTTTCTTTCTCTCTCTCTGCGCTTTTTCTTTCTCTCTCTGCGCTCTTTTTTTCTCTCTCTCTCTGCGCTCTTTCTCTCTCTCTGCGCTCTTTCTCTCTCTCTGCGCTCTTTCTCTCTCTCTGCGCTCTTTCTCTCTCTCTGCGCTCTTTCTCTCTCTCTGCGCTCTTTCTCTCTCTCTGCGCTCTTTCTCTCTCTCTGCGCTCTTTCTCTCTCTCTGCGCTCTTTCTCTCTCTCTCTCTGCGCTCTTTCTCTCTCTCTGCGCTCTTTCTCTCTCTCTCTGCGCTCTTTCTCTCTCTCTCTCTGCGCTCTTTCTTTCTCTCTCTCTGCGCTCTTTCTTTCTGCGCTCTTTTTTTCTCTCTTTGCGCTCTTTCTTTCTCTCTCTGCGCTCTCTCTCTCTCTTTCTCTGCGCTCTTTCTCTCTGCGCTCTTTCTCTCTCTGCGCTCTTTCTTTCTCTTTCTCTCTCTCTGCGCTCTTTCTCTCTCTCGGCGCTCTTTCTCTCTCTCTCTGCGCTCTTTCTTTCTCTTTCTCTCTCTGCGCTCTCTCTCTCTGCGCTCTTTCTTTCTCTCTGCGCTCTTTCTTTCTTTCTCTCTGCGCTCTTTTTTTCTCTCTTTGCGCTCTTTTTTTCTCTCTTTGCGCTCTTTTTTTCTCTCTTTGCGCTCTCTTTCTCTCTCTGCGCTCTTTCTCTCTCTCTCTGTGCGCTCTTTCTCTCTCTCTTTGCGCTCTTTCTTTCTCTTTCTCTCTCTGTGCTCTTTCTTTCTCTTTCTCTCTCTGCGCTCTTTCTCTCTGCGCTCTTTCTTTCTCTCTGCGCACTTTCTTTCTCTCTCTCTGCGCTCTTTCTCTCTCTCTGCGCTCTTTCTCTCTCTCTGCGCTCTTTCTCTCTCTCTCTCTGCGCTCTTTCTCTCTCTCTGCGCTCTTTCTCTCTCTCTGCGCTCTTTCTCTCTCTCTCTGCGCTCTTTCTCTCTCTCTCTCTGCGCTCTTTCTTTCTCTCTCTCTGCGCTCTTTTTTTCTCTCTTTGCGCTCTTTCTTTCTCTCTCTGCGCTCTCTCTCTCTCTTTCTCTGCGCTCTTTCTCTCTCTGCGCTCTTTCTTTCTCTTTCTCTCTCTCTGCGCTCTTTCTCTCTCTCGGCGCTCTTTCTCTCTCTCTCTGCGCTCTTTCTTTCTCTTTCTCTCTCTGCGCTCTCTCTCTCTGCGCTCTTTCTTTCTCTCTGCGCTCTTTCTTTCTTTCTCTCTGCGCTCTTTTTTTCTCTCTTTGCGCTCTTTTTTTCTCTCTTTGCGCTCTTTTTTTCTCTCTTTGCGCTCTCTTTCTCTCTCTGCGCTCTTTCTCTCTCTCTCTGTGCGCTCTTTCTCTCTCTCTTTGCGCTCTTTCTTTCTCTTTCTCTCTCTGTGCTCTTTCTTTCTCTTTCTCTCTCTGCGCTCTTTCTCTCTGCGCTCTTTCTTTCTCTCTGCGCACTTTCTTTCTCTCTCTCTGCGCTCTTTCTCTCTCTGCGCTCTTTCTTTCTCTCTGCGCTCTCTCTCTGCGCTCTTTCTTTCTCTCTCTGCGCTCTTTCTTTCTCTCTCTCTGCGCTCTTTCTCTCTCTCTGTGCGCTCTTTCTTTCTCTTTCTCTCTCTGCGCTCTCTCTCTCTGCGCTCTTTCTTTCTCTCTGCGCTCTTTTTTTCTCTCTTCGCGCTCTTTTTTTCTCTCTTTGCGCTCTTTCTTTCTCTCTCTGCGCTCTTTCTTTCTCTCTCTCTGCGCTCTTTCTTTCTCTGCGCTCTTTCTTTCTCTCTCTGCGCTCTTTATTTCTCTCTCTGCGCTCTCTCTCTCTCTGCGCTCTCTCTCTGCGCTCTTTCTTTCTCTCTCTCTGCGCTCTTTCTTTCTCTCTCTGCGCTCTTTCTTTCTCTCTCTGCGTTCTTTCTCTCTCTCTGCGCTCTTTCTCTCTCTCTGTGCTCTTTCTCTCTCTGCGCTCTTTCTCTCTCTGCGCTCTTTCTCTCTCTGCGCTCTTTCTCTCTCTGCGCTCTTTCTTTCTCTCTCTCTGCACTCTTTCTTTCTTTCTCTCTGCGCTCTTTCTTTCTCTCTGCACTCTTACTTTCTCTCTCTCTGCGCTCTTTCTCTCTCTCTGCGCTCTTTCTTTCTCTTTCTCTCTCTCTGCGCTCTTTCTCTCTCTCTCTCTGCGCTCTTTCTCTCTCTCTCTCTGCGCTCTTTCTTTCTCTTTCTCTCTCTGCGCTCTTTCTCTCTGCGCTCTTTCTTTCTCTCTGCGCACTTTCTTTCTCTCTCTCTGCGCTCTTTCTTTCTCTCTGCGCTCTCTCTCTCTGCGCTCTTTCTTTCTCTCTCTGCGCTCTTTCTTTCTCTCTTTCTGCGCTCTTTCTCTCTCTCTCTCTGCGCTCTTTCTCTCTCTCTCTCTGCGCTCTTTCTCTCTCTCTCTGCGCTCTTTCTTTCTCTTTCTCTCTCTGCGCTCTTTCTTTCTCTTTCTCTCTCTGCGCTCTTTCTTTCTCTCTCTGCGCTCTTTCTCTCTGCGCTCTTTCTTTCTCTCTGCGCACTTTCTTTTTCTCTCTCTGCGCTCTTTCTTTCTCTCTCTGCGCTCTTTCTTTCTCTCTCTCTGCGCTCTTTCTTTCTCTCTCTCTGCGCTCTTTCTTTCTCTCTCTGCGCTCTTTCTTTCTCTCTCTCTGCGCTCTTTCTCTCTCTCTTTCTGCGCCTTTCTTTCTCTTTCTCTCTCTGCGCTCTTTCTTTCTCTTTCTCTCTCTGCGCTCTCTCTCTCTCTGCGCTCTTTCTTTCTCGCTGCACTCTTTCTTTCTCTCTGCGCTCTTTTTTTCTCTCTTTGCACTCTTTTTTTCTCTCTTTGCGCTCTTTCTTTCTCTCTCTGCGCTCTTTCTTTCTCTCTCTCTGCGCTCTTTCTTTCTCTGCGCTCTTTCTTTCTCTCTCTGCGCTCTTTATTTCTCTCTCTGCGCTCTCTCTCTGCGCTCTTTCTTTCTCTCTCTCTGCGCTCTTTCTTTCTCTCTCTGCGCTCTTTCTTTCTCTCTCTGCGCTCTTTCTCTCTCTCTGTGCTCTTTCTCTCTCTGTGCTCTTTCTCTCTCTGCGCTCTTTCTCTCTCTGCGCTCTTTCTCTCTCTCTGCGCTCTTTCTCTCTCTCTGCGCTCTTTCTCTCTCTGCGCTCTTTCTCTCTCTCTGCGCTCTTTCTCTCTCTCTGCGCTCTTTCTTTCTCTGTCTGCGCTCTTTCTTTCTCTGTCTGCGCTCTTTCTTCCTCTCTCTCTCTCTACGCTCTTTTTTTCTCTACGCTCTTTCTCTCTCTCTGCGCTCTTTCTTTCTCTCTCTCTGCGCTCTTTCTTTCTCTCTCTCTGCGCTCTCTCTCTCTTTCTCTCTGCGCTCACTCTCTCTGCGCTCTCTCTCTGTCTGCGCTCTCTCTCTGCGCTCTTTCTCTCTCTCTCTGCGCTCTTTCTCTCTCTATGTGCTCTTTCTTTCTCTCTGCACTCTTTCTTTCTCTCTCTCTGCGCTCTTTCTTCCTCTCTCTCTGCGCTCTTTCTTTCTCTCTCTCTCTGCGCTCTTTCTTTCTCTCTCTCTCTGCGCTCTTTCTTTCTCTCTGCGCTCTTATTCTCTCACTCTCTGCGCTCTTTCTTTCTCTCTCTGCGCTCTTTCTTTCTCTCTCTGCGCTCTTTCTTTCTCTCTCTCTGCTCTTTCTTTCTCTCTCTCTGCGCTCTTTCTCTCTCTCTGCGCTCTTTCTTTCTCTCTCTGCGCTTTTTCTTTCTCTCTCTGCACTCTTTTTTTCTCTCTCTCTGTGCTCTTTCTCTCTCTCTGCGCTCTTTCTCTCTCTCTCTGCGCTCTTTCTTTCTCTCTGCGCTCTTCTCTCTCTGCGCTCTTCTCTCTCTGCGCTCTTTCTTTCTCTCTGCGCTCTTTCTCTCTCTGCGCTCTTTCTCTCTCTGCGCTCTTTCTCTCTCTGCGCTCTTTCTCTCTCTGCGCTCTTTCTCTCTCTGCGCTCTTTCTTTCTCTTTCTCTCTCTGCGCTCTCTCTCTCTCTGCGCTCTTTCTCTCTCTCTCTCTGCGCTCTCTCTCTCTCTGCGCTCTTTCTTTCTCTTTCTCTCTCTGCGCTCTTTCTCTCTCTCTGCGCTCTTTCTTTCTTTCTCTCTGCGCTCTTTCTTTCTTTCTGCGCTCTTTTTTTCTCTCTTTGCGCTCTTTCTTTCTCTCTCTGCGCTCTTTCTCTCTCTCTCTCTCTGCGCTCTTTCTTTCTCTCTGCGCTCTTTCTCTCTCTGCGCACTTTCTCTCTCTGCGCTCTTTCTTTCTCGTTCTCTCTCTCGGCGCTCTTTCTCTCTCTCTCTCTGCGCTCTTTCTTTCTCTTTCTCTCTCTGCGCTCTCTCTCTCTGCGCTCTTTCTTTCTCTCTGCGCTCTTTCTTTCTCTCTGCGCTCTTTTTTTCTCTCTTTGCGCTCTTTTTCTCTCTCTCTGCGCTCTTTCTTTCTCTCTCTCTGCACTCTTTCTTTCTCTGCGCTCTTTATTTCTCTCTCTGCGCTTTTTATTTCTCTCTCTGCGCTCTTTATTTCTCTCTCTGCGCTCTTTATTTCTCTCTCTGCGCTCTTTATTTCTCTCTCTGAGCTCTTTATTTCTCTCTCTGCGCTCTCTCTCTCTGCGCTCTCTCTCTGCGCTCTCTCTCTCTCTGCGCTCTTTCTTTCTCTCTCTCTGCGCTCTTTCTTTCTCTCTCTCTGTGCTCTTTCTCTCTCTCTGTGCTCTTTCTCTCTCTCTGTGCTCTTTCTCTCTCTCTGTGCTCTTTCTCTCTCTCTGTGCTCTTTCTCTCTCTCTGTGCTCTTTCTCTCTCTCTGCGCTCTTTCTCTCTCTCTGCGCTCTTTCTCTCTCTCTGCGCTCTTTCTCTCTATCTGCGCTCTTTCTCTCTCTCTGCGCTGTGCTCTTTCTCTCTCTCTGCGCTCTTTCTCTCTCTCTGCGCTCTTTCTCTCTCTCTGCGCTCTTTCTCTCTATCTGCGCTCTTTCTCTCTCTCTGCGCTCTTTCTTCCTCTCTCTCTCTGTGCTCTTTCTTTCTCTCTCTGCGCTCTTTATTTCTCTCTCTGCGCTCTTTATTTCTCTCTCTGCGCTCTTTATTTCTCTCTCTGCGCTCTTTATTTCTCTCTCTGCGCTCTTTATTTCTCTCTCTGCGCTCTATATTTCTCTCTCTCTGTGCTCTTTCTCTCTCTCTGCGCTCTTTCTCTCTCTCTGCGCTCTTTCTCTCTCTCTGCGCTCTTTCTCTCTCTCTGCGCTCTTTCTTTCTCTCTCTCTGTGCTCTTTCTCTCTCTCTGCGCTCTTTCTCTCTCTCTGCGCTCTTTTTCTCTCTCTGCGCTCTTTCTCTCTCTCTGCGCTCTTTCTTTCTCTCTCTGCGCTCTTTCTTTCTCTCTCTGCGCTCTTTCTTTCTCTTTCTCTCTCTCTGCGCTCTTTCTTTCTTTCTCTCTGCGCTCTTTCTTTCTTTCTGCGCTCTTTTTTTCTCTCTTTGCGCTCTTTCTTTCTCTCTGCGCTCTTTCTCTCTCTGCGCACTTTCTCTCTCTGCGCTCTTTCTCTCTCTCTCTCTCTGCGCTCTTTCTCTCTCTCTCTGCGCTCTTTCTTTCTCTTTCTCTCTCTGCGCTCTCTCTCTCTGCGCTCTTTCTTTCTCTCTGCGCTCTTTCTTTCTTTCTCTCTGCGCTCTTTTTTTTTCTCTTTGCGCTCTTTTTCTCTCTCTCTGCGCTCTTTCTTTATCTCTCTCTGCGCTCTTTATTTCTCTCTCTGCGCTTTTTATTTCTCTCTCTGCGCTCTTTATTTCTCTCTCTGCGCTCTTTATTTCTCTCTCTGCGCTCTTTATTTCTCTCTCTGCGCTCTTTATTTCTCTCTCTGCGCTCTTTATTTCTCTCTCTGCGCTCTTTATTTCTCTCTGCGCTCTTTATTTCTCTCTCTGCGCTCTTTATTTCTCTCTCTGCGCTCTTTATTTCTCTCTCTGCGCTCTCTCTCTCTCTGCGCTCTCTCTCTGCGCTCTTTCTTTATCTGTCTCTGCGCTCTTTCTTTCTCTCTCTCTGCGCTCTTTCTTTCTCTCTCTGTGCTCTTTCTCTCTCTCTGTGCTCTTTCTCTCTCTCTGTGCTCTTTCTCTCTCTGTGCTCTTTCTCTCTCTCTGTGCTCTTTCTCTCTCTCTGTGCTCTTTCTCTCTCTCTGTGCTCTTTCTCTCTCTCTGTGCTCTTTCTCTCTCTCTGTGCTCTTTCTCTCTCTCTGTGCTCTTTCTCTCTCTCTGCGCTCTTTCTCTCTCTCTGCGCTCTTTCTCTCTCTCTGCGCTCTTTCTTCCTCTCTCTCTCTGCGCTCTTTCTTTCTCTCTCTCTCTGCGCTCTTTCTTTCTCTCTCTCTCTGCGCTCTTTATTTCTCTCTCTGCGCTCTTTATTTCTCTCTCTGCGCTCTTTATTTCTCTCTCTGCGCTCTTTATTTCTCTCTCTGCGCTCTTTCTTTCTCTCTCTCTGTGCTCTTTCTCTCTCTCTGTGCTCTTTCTCTCTCTCTGCGCTCTTTCTCTCTCTCTGCGCTCTTTCTCTCTCTCTGCGCTCTTTCTCTCTCTCTGCGCTCTTTCTCTCTCTCTGCGCTCTTTCTCTCTCTCTGCGCTCTTTCTCTCTCTCTGCGCTCTTTCTTTCTCTCTCTGCGCTTTTTCTTTCTCTCTCTGCGCTCTTTCTTTCTCTTTCTCTCTCTCTGCGCTCTTTCTCTCTCTCTCTGCGCTCTTTCTCTCTCTCTCTCTGCGCTCTTTCTTTCTCTTTCTCTCTCTGCGCTCTTTCTTTCTCTTTCTCTCTCTGCGCTCTCTTTCTCTGCGCTCTTTCTTTCTCTCTGCGCTCTTTCTTTCTTTCTCTCTGCGCTCTTTTTTTCTCTCTTTGCGCTCTTTCTTTCTCTCTCTGCTCTCTTTCTTTCTCTCTCTGCGCTCTTTCTTTCTCTCTCTCTGCGCTCTTTCTTTCTCTGCGCTCTTTCTTTCTCTCTCTGCGCTCTTTCTTTCTCTCTCTGCGCTTTTTCTCTCTCTCTGCGCTCTTTCTCTCTCTATGTGCTCTTTCTTTCTCTCTCTCTGCGCTCTTTCTTCCTCTCTCTCTCTGCGCTCTTTCTCTCTCTCTGCGCTATTTCTTTCTCTCTCTGCGCTCTTTCTTTCTCTCTCTCTCTGCGCTCTTTCTTTCTCTCTCTCTCTGCGCTCTTTCTTTCTCTCTGCGCTCTTTCTCTCTCACTCTCTGCGCTCTTTCTCTCTCTCTGCGCTCTTTCTTTCTCTCTCTCTGCGCTCTTTCTTTCTCTCTCTCTGCGCTCTTTCTTTCTCTCTCTCTGCGCTTTTTCTTTCTCTCTCTGCGCTCTTTTTTTCTCTCTCTCTCTGCGCTCTTTCTCTCTCTCTGCGCTCTTTCTCTCTCTCTGCGCTCTTTCTCTCTCTCTGCGCTCTTTCTCTCTCTCTGCGCTCTTTCTCTCTCTCTGCGCTCTTTCTCTCTCTCTGCGCTCTTTCTCTCTCTCTGCGCTCTTTCTCTCTCTCTCTCTGCGCTCTTTCTCTCTCTCTGCGCTCTTTCTCTCTCTCTCTGCGCTCTTTCTCTCTCTCTCTCTGCGCTCTTTCTTTCTCTCTCTCTGCGCTCTTTCTTTCTGCGCTCTTTTTTTCTCTCTTTGCGCTCTTTCTTTCTCTCTCTGCGCTCTCTCTCTCTCTTTCTCTGCGCTCTTTCTCTCTGCGCTCTTTCTCTCTCTGCGCTCTTTCTTTCTCTTTCTCTCTCTCTGCGCTCTTTCTCTCTCTCGGCGCTCTTTCTCTCTCTCTCTGCGCTCTTTCTTTCTCTTTCTCTCTCTGCGCTCTCTCTCTCTGCGCTCTTTCTTTCTCTCTGCGCTCTTTCTTTCTTTCTCTCTGCGCTCTTTTTTTCTCTCTTTGCGCTCTTTTTTTCTCTCTTTGCGCTCTTTTTTTCTCTCTTTGCGCTCTCTTTCTCTCTCTGCGCTCTTTCTCTCTCTCTCTGTGCGCTCTTTCTCTCTCTCTTTGCGCTCTTTCTTTCTCTTTCTCTCTCTGTGCTCTTTCTTTCTCTTTCTCTCTCTGCGCTCTTTCTCTCTGCGCTCTTTCTTTCTCTCTGCGCACTTTCTTTCTCTCTCTCTGCGCTCTTTCTCTCTCTCTGCGCTCTTTCTCTCTCTCTGCGCTCTTTCTCTCTCTCTCTCTGCGCTCTTTCTCTCTCTCTGCGCTCTTTCTCTCTCTCTCTGCGCTCTTTCTCTCTCTCTCTGCGCTCTTTCTCTCTCTCTCTCTGCGCTCTTTCTTTCTCTCTCTCTGCGCTCTTTTTTTCTCTCTTTGCGCTCTTTCTTTCTCTCTCTGCGCTCTCTCTCTCTCTTTCTCTGCGCTCTTTCTCTCTCTGCGCTCTTTCTTTCTCTTTCTCTCTCTCTGCGCTCTTTCTCTCTCTCGGCGCTCTTTCTCTCTCTCTCTGCGCTCTTTCTTTCTCTTTCTCTCTCTGCGCTCTCTCTCTCTGCGCTCTTTCTTTCTCTCTGCGCTCTTTCTTTCTTTCTCTCTGCGCTCTTTTTTTCTCTCTTTGCGCTCTTTTTTTCTCTCTTTGCGCTCTTTTTTTCTCTCTTTGCGCTCTCTTTCTCTCTCTGCGCTCTTTCTCTCTCTCTCTGTGCGCTCTTTCTCTCTCTCTTTGCGCTCTTTCTTTCTCTTTCTCTCTCTGTGCTCTTTCTTTCTCTTTCTCTCTCTGCGCTCTTTCTCTCTGCGCTCTTTCTTTCTCTCTGCGCACTTTCTTTCTCTCTCTCTGCGCTCTTTCTCTCTCTGCGCTCTTTCTTTCTCTCTGCGCTCTCTCTCTGCGCTCTTTCTTTCTCTCTCTGCGCTCTTTCTTTCTCTCTCTCTGCGCTCTTTCTCTCTCTCTGTGCGCTCTTTCTTTCTCTTTCTCTCTCTGCGCTCTCTCTCTCTGCGCTCTTTCTTTCTCTCTGCGCTCTTTTTTTCTCTCTTCGCGCTCTTTTTTTCTCTCTTTGCGCTCTTTCTTTCTCTCTCTGCGCTCTTTCTTTCTCTCTCTCTGCGCTCTTTCTTTCTCTGCGCTCTTTCTTTCTCTCTCTGCGCTCTTTATTTCTCTCTCTGCGCTCTCTCTCTCTCTGCGCTCTCTCTCTGCGCTCTTTCTTTCTCTCTCTCTGCGCTCTTTCTTTCTCTCTCTGCGCTCTTTCTTTCTCTCTCTGCGTTCTTTCTCTCTCTCTGCGCTCTTTCTCTCTCTCTGTGCTCTTTCTCTCTCTGCGCTCTTTCTCTCTCTGCGCTCTTTCTCTCTCTGCGCTCTTTCTCTCTCTGCGCTCTTTCTTTCTCTCTCTCTGCACTCTTTCTTTCTTTCTCTCTGCGCTCTTTCTTTCTCTCTGCACTCTTACTTTCTCTCTCTCTGCGCTCTTTCTCTCTCTCTGCGCTCTTTCTTTCTCTTTCTCTCTCTCTGCGCTCTTTCTCTCTCTCTCTCTGCGCTCTTTCTCTCTCTCTCTCTGCGCTCTTTCTTTCTCTTTCTCTCTCTGCGCTCTTTCTCTCTGCGCTCTTTCTTTCTCTCTGCGCACTTTCTTTCTCTCTCTCTGCGCTCTTTCTTTCTCTCTGCGCTCTCTCTCTCTGCGCTCTTTCTTTCTCTCTCTGCGCTCTTTCTTTCTCTCTTTCTGCGCTCTTTCTCTCTCTCTCTCTGCGCTCTTTCTCTCTCTCTCTCTGCGCTCTTTCTCTCTCTCTCTGCGCTCTTTCTTTCTCTTTCTCTCTCTGCGCTCTTTCTTTCTCTTTCTCTCTCTGCGCTCTTTCTTTCTCTTTCTCTCTCTGCGCTCTTTCTCTCTGCGCTCTTTCTTTCTCTCTGCGCACTTTCTTTTTCTCTCTCTGCGCTCTTTCTTTCTCTCTCTGCGCTCTTTCTTTCTCTCTCTCTGCGCTCTTTCTTTCTCTCTCTGCGCTCTTTCTTTCTCTCTGCGCTCTTTCTCTCTCTCTTTCTGCGCCTTTCTTTCTCTTTCTCTCTCTGCGCTCTTTCTTTCTCTTTCTCTCTCTGCGCTCTCTCTCTCTCTGCGCTCTTTCTTTCTCGCTGCACTCTTTCTTTCTCTCTGCGCTCTTTTTTTCTCTCTTTGCACTCTTTTTTTCTCTCTTTGCGCTCTTTCTTTCTCTCTCTGCGCTCTTTCTTTCTCTCTCTCTGCGCTCTTTCTTTCTCTGCGCTCTTTCTTTCTCTCTCTGCGCTCTTTATTTCTCTCTCTGCGCTCTCTCTCTGCGCTCTTTCTTTCTCTCTCTCTGCGCTCTTTCTTTCTCTCTCTGCGCTCTTTCTTTCTCTCTCTGCGCTCTTTCTCTCTCTCTGTGCTCTTTCTCTCTCTGTGCTCTTTCTCTCTCTGCGCTCTTTCTCTCTCTGCGCTCTTTCTCTCTCTCTGCGCTCTTTCTCTCTCTCTGCGCTCTTTCTCTCTCTCTGCGCTCTTTCTCTCTCTCTGCGCTCTTTCTCTCTCTCTGCGCTCTTTCTCTCTCTCTGTGCTCTTTCTTTCTCTGTCTGCGCTCTTTCTTTCTCTGTCTGCGCTCTTTCTTCCTCTCTCTCTCTCTACGCTCTTTTTTTCTCTACGCTCTTTCTCTCTCTCTGCGCTCTTTCTTTCTCTCTCTCTGCGCTCTTTCTTTCTCTCTCTCTGCGCTCTCTCTCTCTTTCTCTCTGCGCTCACTCTCTCTGCGCTCTCTCTCTGTCTGCGCTCTCTCTCTGCGCTCTTTCTCTCTCTCTCTGCGCTCTTTCTCTCTCTATGTGCTCTTTCTTTCTCTCTGCACTCTTTCTTTCTCTCTCTCTGCGCTCTTTCTTTCTCTCTCTCTCTGCGCTCTTTCTTTCTCTCTCTCTCTGCGCTCTTTCTTTCTCTCTGCGCTCTTATTCTCTCACTCTCTGCGCTCTTTCTTTCTCTCTCTGCGCTCTTTCTTTCTCTCTCTGCGCTCTTTCTTTCTCTCTCTCTGCGCTCTTTCTCTCTCTCTGCGCTCTTTCTCTCTCTCTGCGCTCTTTCTTTCTCTCTCTGCGCTTTTTCTTTCTCTCTCTGCACTCTTTTTTTCTCTCTCTCTGTGCTCTTTCTCTCTCTCTGCGCTCTTTCTCTCTCTCTGCGCTCTTTCTCTCTCTCTCTGCGCTCTTTCTTTCTCTCTGCGCTCTTCTCTCTCTGCGCTCTTTCTTTCTCTCTGCGCTCTTTCTCTCTCTGCGCTCTTTCTCTCTCTGCGCTCTTTCTCTCTCTGCGCTCTTTCTCTCTCACTCTCTGCGCTCTTTCTTTCTCTCTCTGCGCTCTTTCTTTCTCTGTCTGCGCTCTTTCTTTCTCTGTCTGCGCTCTTTCTTCCTCTCTCTCTCTCTACGCTCTTTTTTTCTCTACGCTCTTTCTCTCTCTCTGCGCTCTTTCTTTCTCTCTCTCTGCGCTCTTTCTTTCTCTCTCTCTGCGCTCTCTCTCTCTTTCTCTCTGCGCTCACTCTCTCTGCGCTCTCTCTCTGTCTGCGCTCTCTCTCTGCGCTCTTTCTCTCTCTATGTGCTCTTTCTTTCTCTCTGCACTCTTTCTTTCTCTCTCTCTGCGCTCTTTCTTCCTCTCTCTCTGCGCTCTTTCTTTCTCTCTCTCTCTGCGCTCTTTCTTTCTCTCTCTCTCTGCGCTCTTTCTTTCTCTCTGCGCTCTTATTCTCTCACTCTCTGCGCTCTTTCTTTCTCTCTCTGCGCTCTTTCTTTCTCTCTCTGCGCTCTTTCTTTCTCTCTCTCTGCGCTCTTTCTCTCTCTCTGCGCTCTTTCTCTCTCTCTGCGCTCTTTCTTTCTCTCTCTGCGCTTTTTCTTTCTCTCTCTGCACTCTTTTTTTCTCTCTCTCTGTGCTCTTTCTCTCTCTCTGCGCTCTTTCTCTCTCTCTGCGCTCTCTCTCTCTCTCTGCGCTCTTTCTTTCTCTCTGCGCTCTTCTCTCTCTGCGCTCTTTCTTTCTCTCTGCGCTCTTTCTCTCTCTGCGCTCTTTCTCTCTCTGCGCTCTTTCTCTCTCTGCGCTCTTTCTCTCTCTGCGCTCTTTCTTTCTCTTTCTCTCTCTGCGCTCTCTCTCTCTCTGCGCTCTTTCTCTCTCTCTCTCTGCGCTCTCTCTCTCTCTGCGCTCTTTCTTTCTCTTTCTCTCTCTGCGCTCTTTCTCTCTCTCTGCGCTCTTTCTTTCTTTCTCTCTGCGCTCTTTCTTTCTTTCTGCGCTCTTTTTTTCTCTCTTTGCGCTCTTTCTTTCTCTCTCTGCGCTCTTTCTCTCTCTCTCTCTCTGCGCTCTTTCTTTCTCTCTGCGCTCTTTCTCTCTCTGCGCACTTTCTCTCTCTGCGCTCTTTCTTTCTCGTTCTCTCTCTCGGCGCTCTTTCTCTCTCTCTCTCTGCGCTCTTTCTTTCTCTTTCTCTCTCTGCGCTCTCTCTCTCTGCGCTCTTTCTTTCTCTCTGCGCTCTTTCTTTCTCTCTGCGCTCTTTTTTTCTCTCTTTGCGCTCTTTTTCTCTCTCTCTGCGCTCTTTCTTTCTCTCTCTCTGCACTCTTTCTTTCTCTGCGCTCTTTATTTCTCTCTCTGCGCTTTTTATTTCTCTCTCTGCGCTCTTTATTTCTCTCTCTGCGCTCTTTATTTCTCTCTCTGCGCTCTTTATTTCTCTCTCTGAGCTCTTTATTTCTCTCTCTGCGCTCTCTCTCTCTGCGCTCTCTCTCTGCGCTCTCTCTCTCTCTGCGCTCTTTCTTTCTCTCTCTCTGCGCTCTTTCTTTCTCTCTCTCTGTGCTCTTTCTCTCTCTCTGTGCTCTTTCTCTCTCTCTGCGCTCTTTCTCTCTCTCTGCGCTCTTTCTCTCTCTCTGCGCTCTTTCTCTCTCTCTGCGCTCTTTCTCTCTCTCTGCGCTCTTTCTCTCTCTCTGCGCTCTTTCTTCCTCTCTCTCTCTGCGCTCTTTCTTTCTCTCTCTCTCTGCGCTCTTTATTTCTCTCTCTGCGCTCTTTATTTCTCTCTCTGCGCTCTTTATTTCTCTCTCTGCGCTCTTTATTTCTCTCTCTGCGCTCTATATTTCTCTCTCTCTGTGCTCTTTCTCTCTCTCTGCGCTCTTTCTCTCTCTCTGTGCTCTTTCTCTCTCTCTGCGCTCTTTCTCTCTCTCTGCGCTCTTTTTCTCTCTCTGCGCTCTTTCTCTCTCTCTGCGCTCTTTCTTTCTCTCTCTGCGCTCTTTCTTTCTCTCTCTGCGCTCTTTCTTTCTCTTTCTCTCTCTCTGCGCTCTTTCTTTCTTTCTCTCTGCGCTCTTTCTTTCTTTCTGCGCTCTTTTTTTCTCTCTTTGCGCTCTTTCTTTCTCTCTGCGCTCTTTCTCTCTCTGCGCACTTTCTCTCTCTGCGCTCTTTCTCTCTCTCTCTCTCTGCGCTCTTTCTCTCTCTCTCTGCGCTCTTTCTTTCTCTTTCTCTCTCTGCGCTCTCTCTGCGCTCTTTCTTTCTCTCTGCGCTCTTTCTTTCTTTCTCTCTGCGCTCTTTTTTTCTCTCTTTGCGCTCTTTTTCTCTCTCTCTGCGCTCTTTCTTTATCTCTCTCTGCGCTCTTTATTTCTCTCTCTGCGCTTTTTATTTCTCTCTCTGCGCTCTTTATTTCTCTCTCTGCGCTCTTTATTTCTCTCTCTGCGCTCTTTATTTCTCTCTCTGCGCTCTTTATTTCTCTCTCTGCGCTCTTTATTTCTCTCTCTGCGCTCTTTATTTCTCTCTGCGCTCTTTATTTCTCTCTCTGCGCTCTTTATTTCTCTCTCTGCGCTCTTTATTTCTCTCTCTGCGCTCTCTCTCTGCGCTCTTTCTTTATCTGTCTCTGCGCTCTTTCTTTCTCTCTCTCTGTGCTCTTTCTCTCTCTCTGTGCTCTTTCTCTCTCTCTGTGCTCTTTCTCTCTCTCTGTGCTCTTTCTCTCTCTGTGCTCTTTCTCTCTCTCTGTGCTCTTTCTCTCTCTCTGTGCTCTTTCTCTCTCTCTGTGCTCTTTCTCTCTCTCTGTGCTCTTTCTCTCTCTCTGTGCTCTTTCTCTCTCTCTGCGCTCTTTCTCTCTCTCTGCGCTCTTTCTCTCTCTCTGCGCTCTTTCTTCCTCTCTCTCTCTCTGCGCTCTTTCTTTCTCTCTCTCTCTGCGCTCTTTCTTTCTCTCTCTCTCTGCGCTCTTTATTTCTCTCTCTGCGCTCTTTATTTCTCTCTCTGCGCTCTTTATTTCTCTCTCTGCGCTCTTTATTTCTCTCTCTGCGCTCTTTATTTCTCTCTCTGCGCTCTTTCTTTCTCTCTCTCTGTGCTCTTTCTCTCTCTCTGCGCTCTTTCTCTCTCTCTGCGCTCTTTCTCTCTCTCTGCGCTCTTTCTCTCTCTCTGCGCTCTTTCTCTCTCTCTGCGCTCTTTCTTTCTCTCTCTGCGCTTTTTCTTTCTCTCTCTGCGCTCTTTCTTTCTCTTTCTCTCTCTCTGCGCTCTTTCTCTCTCTCTCTGCGCTCTTTCTCTCTCTCTCTCTGCGCTCTTTCTTTCTCTTTCTCTCTCTGCGCTCTTTCTTTCTCTTTCTCTCTCTGCGCTCTCTTTCTCTGCGCTCTTTCTTTCTCTCTGCGCTCTTTCTTTCTTTCTCTCTGCGCTCTTTTTTTCTCTCTTTGCGCTCTTTCTTTCTCTCTCTGCTCTCTTTCTTTCTCTCTCTGCGCTCTTTCTTTCTCTCTCTCTGCGCTCTTTCTTTCTCTGCGCTCTTTCTTTCTCTCTCTGCGCTCTTTCTTTCTCTCTCTGCGCTTTTTCTCTCTCTCTGCGCTCTTTCTCTCTCTCTGTGCTCTTTCTTTCTCTCTCTCTGCGCTCTTTCTTCCTCTCTCTCTCTGCGCTCTTTCTCTCTCTCTGCGCTATTTCTTTCTCTCTCTGCGCTCTTTCTTTCTCTCTCTCTCTGCGCTCTTTCTTTCTCTCTCTCTCTGCGCTCTTTCTTTCTCTCTGCGCTCTTTCTCTCTCTCTCTGCGCTCTTTCTCTCTCTCTGCGCTCTTTCTTTCTCTCTCTCTGCGCTTTTTCTTTCTCTCTCTGCGCTCTTTTTTTCTCTCTCTCTCTGCGCTCTTTCTCTCTCTCTGCGCTCTTTCTCTCTCTCTGCGCTCTTTCTCTCTCTCTGCGCTCTTTCTCTCTCTCTGCGCTCTTTCTCTCTCTCTGCGCTCTTTCTCTCTCTCTGCGCTCTTTCTCTCTCTCTCTCTGCGCTCTTTCTCTCTCTCTGCGCTCTTTCTCTCTCTCTCTGCGCTCTTTCTCTCTCTCTCTCTGCGCTCTTTCTTTCTCTCTCTCTGCGCTCTTTCTTTCTGCGCTCTTTTTTTCTCTCTTTGCGCTCTTTCTTTCTCTCTCTGCGCTCTCTCTCTCTCTTTCTCTGCGCTCTTTCTCTCTGCGCTCTTTCTCTCTCTGCGCTCTTTCTTTCTCTTTCTCTCTCTCTGCGCTCTTTCTCTCTCTCGGCGCTCTTTCTCTCTCTCTCTGCGCTCTTTCTTTCTCTTTCTCTCTCTGCGCTCTCTCTCTCTGCGCTCTTTCTTTCTCTCTGCGCTCTTTCTTTCTTTCTCTCTGCGCTCTTTTTTTCTCTCTTTGCGCTCTTTTTTTCTCTCTTTGCGCTCTTTTTTTCTCTCTTTGCGCTCTTTTTTTCTCTCTTTGCGCTCTTTTTTTCTCTCTCTGCGCTCTTTCTTTCTCTCTCTCTGCGCTCTTTATTTCTCTCTCTGCGCTCTTTATTTCTCTCTCTGCGCTCTTTCTCTCTCTCTGCGCTCTCTCTCTGCGCTCTTTCTTTCTCTCTGCGCTCTTTCTTTCTCTCTCTGCGCTCTTGCTCTCTCTCTGCGCTCTTTCTTTCTCTCTCTCTGCGCTCTTTCTCTCTCTCTGTGCTCTTTCTCTCTCTCTGCGCTCTTTCTCTCTCTCTGCGCTCTTTCTCTCTCTCTGCTCTCTTTCTCTCTCTCTGCGCTCTCTCTCTCTCTGCGCTCTTTCTTTCTCTCTCTGCGCTCTTCTTTCTCTTTCTCTCTTTCTGCGCTCTTTCTCTCTCTCTCTGCGCTCTTTCTCTCTCTCTCTCTGCGCTCTTTCTTTCTCTTTCTCTCTCTGCGCTCTTTCTTTCTCTTTCTCTCTCTGCGCTCTCTCTCTCTGCGCTCTTTCTTTCTCTCTGCGCTCTTTCTTTCTCTCTGCGCTCTTTTTTTCTCTCTTTGCGTTCTTTTTTTCGTTCTTTGCGCTCTTTCTTTCTCTCTCTGCTCTCTTTCTTTCTCTCTGCGCTCTTTCTTTCTCTCTATCTGCGCTCTTTCTTTCTCTGCGCTCTTTCTTTCTCTCTCTGCGCTCTTTATTTCTCTCTCTGCGCTTATTCTCTCTCTCTGCGCCCTCTCTCTCTCTCTCTGCGCTCTTTCTTTCTCTTGCTCTCTCTGCGCTCTTTCTCTCTCTCTGCGCTCTTTCTTTCTTTCTCTCTGCGCTCTTTCTTTCTTTCTGCGCTCTTTTTTTCTCTCTTTGCGCTCTTTCTTTCTCTCTCTGCGCTCTTTCTCTCTCTCTCTCTGCGCTCTTTCTTTCTCTCTGCGCTCTTTCTCTCTCTGCGCTCTTTCTCTCTCTGCGCTCTTTCTCTCTCTGCGCTCTTTCTCTCTCTCTCTCTCTGCGCTCTTTCTTTCTCTCTGCGCTCTTTCTCTCTCTGCGCACTTTCTCTCTGTGCGCTCTTTCTTTCTCTTTCTCTCTCTCTGCGCTCTTTCTCTCTCTCTCTCGGCGCTCTTTCTCTCTCTCTCTCTCTGCGCTCTTTCTTTCTCTTTCTCTCTCTGCGCTCTCTCTCTGCGCTCTTTCTTTCTTTCTCTCTGCGCTCTTTCTTTTTTCTCTCTGCGCTCTTTTTTTCTCTCTTTGCGCTCTTTTTCTCTCTCTCTGCGCTCTTTCTTTCTCTATCTCTGCGCTCTTTATTTCTCTCTCTGCGCTCTTTATTTCTCTCTCTGCGCTCTTTATTTCTCTCTCTGCGCTCTTTATTTCTCTCTCTGCGCTCTTTATTTCTCTCTCTGCGCTCTTTATTTCTCTCTCTGCACTCTCTCTCTCTCTCTGCGCTCTCTCTCTGCACTCTTTCTTTCTCTCTCTGCGCTCTTTCTTTCTCTCTCTCTGCGCTCTTTCTCTCTCTGCGCTCTTTCTCTCTCTCTCTCTCTGCGCTCTTTCTTTCTCTCTGCGCTCTTTCTCTCTCTGCGCACTTTCTCTCTGTGCGCTCTTTCTTTCTCTTTCTCTCTCTCTGCGCTCTTTCTCTCTCTCTCTCGGCGCTCTTTCTCTCTCTCTCTCTCTGCGCTCTTTCTTTCTCTTTCTCTCTCTGCGCTCTCTCTCTCTGCGCTCTTTCTTTCTTTCTCTCTGCGCTCTTTCTTTTTTCTCTCTGCGCTCTTTTTTTCTCTCTTTGCGCTCTTTTTCTCTCTCTCTGCGCTCTTTCTTTCTCTCTCTCTGCGCTCTTTACTTCTCTCTCTGCGCTCTTTATTTCTCTCTCTGCGCTCTTTATTTCTCTCTCTGCGCTCTTTATTTCTCTCTCTGCGCTCTTTATTTCTCTCTCTGCGCTCTTTATTTCTCTCTCTGCACTCTCTCTCTCTCTCTGCGCTCTCTCTCTGCACTCTTTCTTTCTCTCTCTGCGCTCTTTCTTTCTCTCTCTCTGTGCTCTTTCTTTCTCTCTCTCTGTTCTCTTTCTCTCTCTCTGTGCTCTTTCTCTCTCTCTGCTCTTTCTCTCTCTGCACTCTTTCTCTCTCTCTGCGCTCTTTCTCTCTCTCTGCGCTCTTTCTTCCTCTCTCTCTCTGCGCTCTTTCTTTCTCTCTCTGAGCTCTTTCTTTCTCTCTCTCTCTGCGCTCTTTCTTTCTCTCTGCGCTCTTTCTTTCTCACTCTCTGCGCTCTTTCTCTCTCTCTCTGCGCTCTTTCTTTCTGCTCTCTTTCTTTCTCTCTGCGCTCTTTCTTTCTCTCTCTCTGCGCTCTTTCTTTCTCTCTCTCTGCGCTCTTTCTTTCTCTCTGCGCTCTTTCTTTCTCTCTGCGCTCTTTCTTTCTCTCTGCGCTCTTTCTTTCTCTCTGCTCTCTTTCTCTCTCTCTGCTCTCTTTCTTTCTCTCTGCGCTCTTTCTTTCTCTCTGCGCTCTCTCTCTCTGCGCTCTCTCTCTCTCTGCGCTCTCTCTCTCTCTGCGCTCTCTCTCTGCGCTCTCTCTCTCTGCGCTCTCTCTCTCTGCGCTCTTTCTTTCTCTCTCTCTGCGCTCTTTCTCTCTCTCTGCGCTCTTTCTCTCTCTCTGCGCTCTTTCTTTCTCTCTCTCTCTGCGCTCTTTCTTCTTCTCTCTGCGCTCTTTCTTTCTCTGCGCTTTTTCTTTCTCTCTCTCTCTCTGCGCTCTTTCTTTCTTTCTCTCTGCGCTCTTTCTTTCTCTCTGCACTCTTACTTTCTCTCTCTCTGCGCTCTTTCTTTCTCTCTCTGCGCTCTTTCTTTCTCTCTCTGCGCTCTTTCTTTCTCTCTCTGCGCTCTTTCTTTCTCTCTCTGCGCTCTTTCTTTCTCTCTCTGCGCTCTCTCTCTCTCTCTCTGCGCTCTTTCTCTCTCTCTGCGCTCTTTCTCTCTCTCTGCGCTCTTTCTCTCTCTCTGCGCTCTTTCTTTCTCTTTCTCTCTCTCTGCGCTCTTTCTCTCTCTCTCTCTGCGCTCTTTCTCTCTCTCTCTGCGCTCTCTCTCTGCGCTCTCTCTCTGCGCTCTTTCTTTCTCTCTGCGCACTTTCTTTCTCTCTCTCTGCGCTCTTTCTTTCTCTCTGCGCTCTCTCTCTCTGCGCTCTTTCTTTCTCTCTCTCTGCGCTCTTTCTCTCTCTCTCTCTCTCTGCGCTCTTTCTTTCTCTTTCTCTCTATGCGCTCTTTCTTTCTCTTTCTCTCTCTGCGCTCTTTCTTTCTCTCTGCGCACTTTCTTTCTCTCTCTCTGCGCTCTTTCTTTCTCTCTCTCTGCGCTCTTTCTCTCTCTCTGCGCTCTTTCTTTCTCTTTCTCTCTCTGCGCTCTTTCTTTCTCTTTCTCTCTCTGCGCTCTTTCTTTCTCTTTCTCTCTCTGCGCTGTTTCTCTCTGCTCTCTTTCTTTCTCTCTGCGCTCTTTCTTTCTCTCTGCGCTCTTTCTTTCTCTCTGCGCTCTTTTTTTCTCTCTTTGCGCTCTTTTTTTCTCTTTTTGCGCTCTTTCTTTCTCTCTCTCTGCGCTCTTTCTTTCTCTCTCTGCGCTCTTTCTTTCTCTTTCTCTCTCTGCGCTCTTTCTTTCTCTTTCTCTCTCTGCGCTCTTTCTTTCTGCTCTCTTTCTTTCTCTCTGCGCTCTTTCTTTCTCTCTGCGCTCTTTCTTTCTCTCTCTGCGCTCTTTCTTTCTCTCTCTCTGCGCTCTTTCTTTCTCTCTCTCTGCGCTCTTTCTTTCTCTCTGCGCTCTTTCTTTCTCTCTGCGCTCTTTCTTTCTCTCTGCGCACTTTCTTTCTCTCTGCTCTCTTTCTCTCTCTCTGCTCTCTTTCTTTCTCTCTGCGCTCTTTCTTTCTCTCTGCGCTCTCTCTCTCTGCGCTCTCTCTCTCTCTGCGCTCTCTCTCTCTCTGCGCTCTCTCTCTCTCTGCGCTCTCTCTCTGCGCTCTCTCTCTCTGCGCTCTCTCTCTCTCTGCGCTCTTTCTTTCTCTCTCTCTGCGCTCTTTCTCTCTCTCTGCGCTCTTTCTTTCTCTCTCTCTCTGCGCTCTTTCTTCCTCTCTCTGCGCTCTTTCTTTCTCTGCGCTTTTTCTTTCTCTCTCTCTCTCTGCGCTCTTTCTTTCTTTCTCTCTGCGCTCTTTCTTTCTCTCTGCACTCTTACTTTCTCTCTCTCTGCGCTCTTTCTTTCTCTCTGCGCTCTTTCTTTCTCTCTCTGCGCTCTTTCTTTCTCTCTCTGCGCTCTTTCTTTCTCTCTCTGCGCTCTTTCTTTCTCTCTCTGCGCTCTTTCTTTCTCTCTCTGCGCTCTCTCTCTCTCTCTGCGCTCTTTCTCTCTCTCTGCGCTCTTTCTCTCTCTCTGCGCTCTTTCTTTCTCTTTCTCTCTCTCTGCGCTCTTTCTCTCTCTCTCTCTGCGCTCTTTCTCTCTCTCTCTGCGCTCTTTCTTTCTCTTTCTCTCTCTGCGCTCTCTCTCTGCGCTCTTTCTTTCTCTCTGCGCACTTTCTTTCTCTCTCTCTGCGCTCTTTCTTTCTCTCTGCGCTCTCTCTCTCTGCGCTCTTTCTTTCTCTCTCTCTGCGCTCTTTCTCTCTCTCTCTCTCTCTCTCTGCGCTCTTTCTTTCTCTTTCTCTCTATGCGCTCTTTCTTTCTCTTTCTCTCTCTGCGCTCTTTCTTTCTCTCTGCGCACTTTCTTTCTCTCTCTCTGCGCTCTTTCTTTCTCTCTCTCTGCGCTCTTTCTCTCTCTATGCGCTCTTTCTTTCTCTTTCTCTCTCTGCGCTCTTTCTTTCTCTTTCTCTCTCTGCGCTCTTTCTTTCTCTTTCTCTCTCTGCGCTGTTTCTCTCTGCTCTCTTTCTTTCTCTCTGCGCTCTTTCTTTCTCTCTGCGCTCTTTTTTTCTCTCTTTGCGCTCTTTTTTTCTCTTTTTGCGCTCTTTCTTTCTCTCTCTCTGCGCTCTTTCTTTCTCTCTCTGCGCTCTTTCTTTCTTTCTCTGCGCTCTCTCTCTCTGCGCTCTCTCTCTCTCTGCGCTCTCTCTCTGCGCTCTTTCTTTCTCTCTCTCTGCGCTCTTTCTTTCTCTCTCTGCGCTCTTTCTTTCTCTCTCTGCGCTCTTTCTTTCTCTCTCTGCGCTCTTTCTCTCTCTGCGCTCTTTCTTTCTCTCTCTCTGCGCTCTTTCTTTCTTTCTCTCTGCGCTCTTTTTTTCTCTCTGCACTCTTTCTTTCTCTCTCTCTTCGCTCTCTCTCTGCGCTCTTTCTTTCTCTTTCTCTGCGCTCTTTCTCTCTCTCTCTCTGCGCTCTTTCTCTCTCTCTGCGCTCTTTCTCTCTCTCTGCGCTCTTTCTCTCTCTGCGCTCTTTCTCTCTCTGCGCTCTTTCTTTCTCTCTCTGCGCTTTTTCTTTCTCTCTCTGCGCTCTTTCTTTCTCTTTCTCTCTCTCTGCGCTCTTTCTCTCTCTCTCTGCGCTCTTTCTCTCTCTCTCTCTGCGCTCTTTCTTTCTCTTTCTCTCTCTGCGCTCTTTCTTTCTCTTTCTCTCTCTGCGCTCTCTTTCTCTGCGCTCTTTCTTTCTCTCTGCGCTCTTTCTTTCTTTCTCTCTGCGCTCTTTTTTTCTCTCTTTGCGCTCTTTCTTTCTCTCTCTGCTCTCTTTCTTTCTCTCTCTGCGCTCTTTCTTTCTCTCTCTCTGCGCTCTTTCTTTCTCTGCGCTCTTTCTTTCTCTCTCTGCGCTCTTTCTTTCTCTCTCTGCGCTTTTTCTCTCTCTCTGCGCTCTTTCTCTCTCTATGTGCTCTTTCTTTCTCTCTCTCTGCGCTCTTTCTTCCTCTCTCTCTCTGCGCTCTTTCTCTCTCTCTGCGCTATTTCTTTCTCTCTCTGCGCTCTTTCTTTCTCTCTCTCTCTGCGCTCTTTCTTTCTCTCTCTGCGCTCTTTCTTTCTCTCTGCGCTCTTTCTCTCTCACTCTCTGCGCTCTTTCTCTCTCTCTGCGCTCTTTCTTTCTCTCTCTCTGCGCTTTTTCTTTCTCTCTCTGCGCTCTTTTTTCTCTCTCTCTCTGCGCTCTTTCTCTCTCTCTGCGCTCTTTCTCTCTCTCTGCGCTCTTTCTCTCTCTCTGCGCTCTTTCTCTCTCTCTGCGCTCTTTCTCTCTCTCTGCGCTCTTTCTCTCTCTCTGCGCTCTTTCTCTCTCTCTCTCTGCGCTCTTTCTCTCTCTCTGCGCTCTTTCTCTCTCTCTCTGCGCTCTTTCTCTCTCTCTCTCTGCGCTCTTTCTTTCTCTCTCTCTGCGCTCTTTCTTTCTGCGCTTTTTTTTCTCTCTTTGCGCTCTTTCTTTCTCTCTCTGCGCTCTCTCTCTCTCTTTCTCTGCGCTCTTTCTCTCTGCGCTCTTTCTCTCTCTGCGCTCTTTCTTTCTCTTTCTCTCTCTCTGCGCTCTTTCTCTCTCTCGGCGCTCTTTCTCTCTCTCTCTGCGCTCTTTCTTTCTCTTTCTCTCTCTGCGCTCTCTCTCTCTGCGCTCTTTCTTTCTCTCTGCGCTCTTTCTTTCTTTCTCTCTGCGCTCTTTTTTTCTCTCTTTGCGCTCTTTTTTTCTCTCTTTGCGCTCTTTTTTTCTCTCTTTGCGCTCTTTTTTTCTCTCTTTGCGCTCTTTTTTTCTCTCTCTGCGCTCTTTCTTTCTCTCTCTCTGCGCTCTTTATTTCTCTCTCTGCGCTCTTTATTTCTCTCTCTGCGCTCTTTCTCTCTCTCTGCGCTCTCTCTCTGCGCTCTTTCTTTCTCTCTGCGCTCTTTCTTTCTCTCTCTGCGCTCTTGCTCTCTCTCTGCGCTCTTTCTTTCTCTCTCTCTGCGCTCTTTCTCTCTCTCTGTGCTCTTTCTCTCTCTCTGCGCTCTTTCTCTCTCTCTGCGCTCTTTCTCTCTCTCTGCGCTCTTTCTTTCTCTCTCTGCGCTCTTCTTTCTCTTTCTCTCTTTCTGCGCTCTTTCTCTCTCTCTCTGCGCTCTCTCTCTCTCTCTCTGCGCTCTTTCTTTCTCTTTCTCTCTCTGCGCTCTTTCTTTCTCTTTCTCTCTCTGCGCTCTCTCTCTCTGCGCTCTTTCTTTCTCTCTGCGCTCTTTCTTTCTTTCTCTCTGCGCTCTTTTTTTCTCTCTTTGCGTTCTTTTTTTCGTTCTTTGCGCTCTTTCTTTCTCTCTCTGCTCTCTTTCTTTCTCTCTGCGCTCTTTCTTTCTCTCTATCTGCGCTCTTTCTTTCTCTGCGCTCTTTCTTTCTCTCTCTGCGCTCTTTATTTCTCTCTCTGCGCTTATTCTCTCTCTCTGCGCCCTCTCTCTCTCTCTCTGCGCTCTTTCTTTCTCTTGCTCTCTCTGCGCTCTTTCTCTCTCTCTGCGCTCTTTCTTTCTTTCTCTCTGCGCTCTTTCTTTCTTTCTGCGCTCTTTTTTTCTCTCTTTGCGCTCTTTCTTTCTCTCTCTGCGCTCTTTCTCTCTCTCTCTCTCTGCGCTCTTTCTTTCTCTCTGCGCTCTTTCTCTCTCTGCGCTCTTTCTCTCTCTGCGCTCTTTCTCTCTCTCTCTCTCTGCGCTCTTTCTTTCTCTCTGCGCTCTTTCTCTCTCTGCGCACTTTCTCTCTGTGCGCTCTTTCTTTCTCTTTCTCTCTCTCTGCGCTCTTTCTCTCTCTCTCTCGGCGCTCTTTCTCTCTCTCTCTCTCTGCGCTCTTTCTTTCTCTTTCTCTCTCTGCGCTCTCTCTCTCTGCGCTCTTTCTTTCTTTCTCTCTGCGCTCTTTCTTTTTTCTCTCTGCGCTCTTTTTTTCTCTCTTTGCGCTCTTTTTCTCTCTCTCTGCGCTCTTTCTTTCTCTCTCTCTGCGCTCTTTATTTCTCTCTCTGCGCTCTTTATTTCTCTCTCTGCGCTCTTTATTTCTCTCTCTGCGCTCTTTATTTCTCTCTCTGCGCTCTTTATTTCTCTCTCTGCGCTCTTTATTTCTCTCTCTGCACTCTCTCTCTCTCTCTGCGCTCTCTCTCTGCACTCTTTCTTTCTCTCTCTGCGCTCTTTCTTTCTCTCTCTCTGCGCTCTTTCTCTCTCTGCGCTCTTTCTCTCTCTCTCTCTCTGCGCTCTTTCTTTCTCTCTGCGCTCTTTCTCTCTCTGCGCACTTTCTCTCTGTGCGCTCTTTCTTTCTCTTTCTCTCTCTCTGCGCTCTTTCTCTCTCTCTCTCGGCGCTCTTTCTCTCTCTCTCTCTCTGCGCTCTTTCTTTCTCTTTCTCTCTCTGCGCTCTCTCTCTCTGCGCTCTTTCTTTCTTTCTCTCTGCGCTCTTTCTTTTTTCTCTCTGCGCTCTTTTTTTCCTCTCTTTGCGCTCTTTTTCTCTCTCTCTGCGCTCTTTCTTTCTCTCTCTCTGCGCTCTTTATTTCTCTCTCTGCGCTCTTTATTTCTCTCTCTGCGCTCTTTATTTCTCTCTCTGCGCTCTTTATTTCTCTCTCTGCGCTCTTTATTTCTCTCTCTGCGCTCTTTATTTCTCTCTCTGCGCTCTTTATTTCTCTCTCTGCACTCTCTCTCTCTCTCTGCGCTCTCTCTCTGCACTCTTTCTTTCTCTCTCTGCGCTCTTTCTTTCTCTCTCTCTGTGCTCTTTCTTTCTCTCTCTCTGTTCTCTTTCTCTCTCTCTGTGCTCTTTCTCTCTCTCTGCTCTTTCTCTCTCTGCACTCTTTCTCTCTCTCTGCGCTCTTTCTCTCTCTCTGCGCTCTTTCTTCCTCTCTCTCTCTGCGCTCTTTCTTTCTCTCTCTGAGCTCTTTCTTTCTCTCTCTCTCTGCGCTCTTTCTTTCTCTCTGCGCTCTTTCTTTCTCACTCTCTGCGCTCTTTCTCTCTCTCTCTGCGCTCTTTCTTGCTGCTCTCTTTCTTTCTCTCTGCGCTCTTTCTTTCTCTCTGCGCTCTTTCTTTCTCTCTCTCTGCGCTCTTTCTTTCTCTCTCTCTGCGCTCTTTCTTTCTCTCTGCGCTCTTTCTTTCTCTCTGCGCTCTTTCTTTCTCTCTGCTCTCTTTCTCTCTCTCTGCTCTCTTTCTTTCTCTCTGCGCTCTTTCTTTCTCTCTGCGCTCTCTCTCTCTGCGCTCTCTCTCTCTCTGCGCTCTCTCTCTCTCTGCGCTCTCTCTCTCTGCGCTCTCTCTCTCTCTGCGCTCTCTCTCTCTGCGCTCTTTCTTTCTCTCTCTCTGCGCTCTTTCTCTCTCTCTGCGCTCTTTCTCTCTCTCTGCGCTCTTTCTTTCTCTCTCTCTCTGCGCTCTTTCTTCTTCTCTCTGCGCTCTTTCTTTCTCTGCGCTTTTTCTTTCTCTCTCTCTCTCTGCGCTCTTTCTTTCTTTCTCTCTGCGCTCTTTCTTTCTCTCTGCACTCTTACTTTCTCTCTCTCTGCGCTCTTTCTTTCTCTCTCTGCGCTCTTTCTTTCTCTCTCTGCGCTCTTTCTTTCTCTCTCTGCGCTCTTTCTTTCTCTCTCTGCGCTCTCTCTCTCTCTCTCTGCGCTCTTTCTCTCTCTCTGCGCTCTTTCTCTCTCTCTGCGCTCTTTCTTTCTCTTTCTCTCTCTCTGCGCTCTTTCTCTCTCTCTCTCTGCGCTCTTTCTTTCTCTTTCTCTCTCTCTGCGCTCTTTCTCTCTCTCTCTCTGCGCTCTTTCTCTCTCTCTCTGCGCTCTTTCTTTCTCTTTCTCTCTCTGCGCTCTCTCTCTGCGCTCTTTCTTTCTCTCTGCGCACTTTCTTTCTCTCTCTCTGCGCTCTTTCTTTCTCTCTGCGCTCTCTCTCTCTGCGCTCTTTCTTTCTCTCTCTCTGCGCTCTTTCTCTCTCTCTCTCTCTCTGCGCTCTTTCTTTCTCTTTCTCTCTATGCGCTCTTTCTTTCTCTTTCTCTCTCTGCGCTCTTTCTTTCTCTCTGCGCACTTTCTTTCTCTCTCTCTGCGCTCTTTCTTTCTCTCTGCGCTCTTTCTCTCTCTATGCGCTCTTTCTTTCTCTTTCTCTCTCTGCGCTCTTTCTTTCTCTTTCTCTCTCTGCGCTCTTTCTTTCTCTTTCTCTCTCTGCGCTGTTTCTCTCTGCTCTCTTTCTTTCTCTCTGCGCTCTTTCTTTCTCTCTGCGCTCTTTTTTTCTCTCTTTGCGCTCTTTTTTTCTCTTTTTGCGCTCTTTCTTTCTCTCTCTCTGCGCTCTTTCTTTCTCTCTCTGCGCTCTTTCTTTCTTTCTCTGCGCTCTCTCTCTCTGCGCTCTCTCTCTCTCTGCGCTCTCTCTCTGCGCCCTCTCTCTGCGCTCTTTCTTTCTCTCTCTCTGCGCTCTTTCTTTCTCTCTCTGCGCTCTTTCTCTCTCTGCGCTCTTTCTTTCTCTCTCTCTGCGCTCTTTCTTTCTTTCTCTCTGCGCTCTTTTTTTCTCTCTGCACTCTTTCTTTCTCTCTCTCTTCGCTCTCTCTCTGCGCTCTTTCTTTCTCTTTCTCTGCGCTCTTTCTCTCTCTCTCTCTGCGCTCTTTCTCTCTCTCTCTGCGCTCTTTCTTTCTCTTTCTCTCTCTGCGCTCTTTCTTTCTCTCTGGGCACTTTCTTTCTCTCTCTCTGCGCTCTTTCTCTCTCTCTGCGCTCTTTCTTTCTCTCTGCGCTCTCTCTCTCTGCGCTCTTTCTTTCTCTGCGCTCTTTCTTTCTCTCTCTCTGCGCTCTTTCTCTCTCTCTCTCTGCGCTCTTTCTTTCTCTCTCTCTCTCTGCGCTCTTTCTTTCTCTTTCTCTCTCTGCGCTCTTTCTTTCTCTTTCTCTCTCTGCGCTCTTTCTTTCTCTTTCTCTCTCTGCGCTCTCTCTCTCTGTGCTCTTTCTTTCTCTCTGCGCTCTTTCTTTCTCTCTGCGCTCTTTTTTTCTCTCTTTGCGCTCTTTCTTTCTCTCTCTGCGCTCTTTCTTTCTCTCTCTCTGCGCTCTTTCTTTCTCTCTCTCTGCGCTCTTTCTTTCTCTCTCTCTGCGCTCTTTCTCTCTCTGCGCTCTTTCTCTCTCTCTGCGCTCTTTCTCTCTCTCTGCGCTCTTTCTCTCTCTCTGCGCTCTTTCTCTCTCTCTGCGCTCTCTCTCTGCGCTCTCTCTCTCTCTGCGCTCTCTCTCTCTCTGCGCTCTCTCTCTCTCTGCGCTCTCTCTCTCTCTGCGCTCTCTCTCTCTCTGCGCTCTCTCTCTCTCTGCGCTCTTTCTCTCTCTCTGCGCTCTTTCTCTCTCTCTGCGCTCTTTCTCTCTCTCTGCGCTCTTTCTCTCTCTCTGCGCTCTTTCTTTCTCTGTCTGCGCTCTTTCTTTCTCTCTCTGCGCTCTTTTATTCTCTACGCTCTTTCTCTCTCTCTGCGCTCTTTCTTTCTCTCTCTCTGCGCTCTCTCTCTCTTTCTCTCTGCGCTCTCTCTCTCTGCACTCTCTCTCTGTCTGCGCTCTCTCTCTCTGTGCTCTTTCTCTCTCTCTCTGCGCTCTTTCTCTCTCTATGTGCTCTTTCTTTCTCTCTGCGCTCTTTCTTTCTCTCTCTCTGCGCTCTTTCTTTCTCTCTCTCTCTCTGCGCTCTTTCTTTCTATCTCTCTCTGCGCTCTTTCTTTCTTTCTGCGCTCTTTCTCTCTCACTCTCTGTGCTCTTTCTTTCTCTCTCTGCGCTCTTTCTTTCTCTCTCTGCGCTCTTTCTTTCTCTCTCTCTGCGCTCTTTGTCTCTCTCTGCGCTTTTTCTTTCTCTCTCTGCACTCTTTTTTTCTCTCTCTCTGCTCTCTTTCTCTCTCTCTGCGCTCTTTCTCTCTCTCTCTGCGCTCTTTCTTTCTCTCTGCGCTCTTCTCTCTCTGCGCTCTTTCTTTCTCTCTGCGCTCTTTCTCTCTCTGCGCTCTTTCTCTCTCTGTGCTCTTTCTCTCTCTGCGCTCTTTCTCTCTCTGCGCTCTTTCTCTCTCT
Organism: Ascaphus truei; assembly: GCF_040206685.1. Taxonomy (NCBI): domain Eukaryota; kingdom Metazoa; phylum Chordata; class Amphibia; order Anura; family Ascaphidae; genus Ascaphus; species Ascaphus truei. Next base: position 440,895 of record NW_027455621.1, read on the forward strand.
GCGCTCTTTCTCTCTCTGCGCTCTTTCTTTCTCTTTCTCTCTCTGCGCTCTCTCTCTCTCTCTCTGCGCTCTTTCTCTCTCTCTCTGCGCTCTCTCTTTCTCTCTGCGCTCTTTCTTTCTCTCTCTGCGCTCCTCTCTCTGCGCTCTTTCTTTCTCTCTGCGCTCTTTCTCTCTCTGCGCTCTTTCTCTCTCTGCGCTCTTTCTCTCTCTGTGCTCTTTCTCTCTCTGCGCTCTTTCTCTCTCTGCGCTCTTTCTCTCTCTGCGCTCTTTCTCTCTCTGCGCTCTATCTCTCTCTGCGCTCTTTCTCTCTCTGCGCTCTTCTCTCTCTGCGCTCTTTCTTTCTCTCTGCGCTCTTTCTCTCTCTGCGCTCTTTCTCTCTCTGTGCTCTTTCTCTCTCTGCGCTCTTTCTCTCTCTGCGCTCTTTCTCTCTCTGCGCTCTTTCTTTCTCTTTCTCTCTCTGCGCTCTCTCTCTCTCTCTCTGCGCTCTTTCTCTCTCTCTCTGCGCTCTCTCTTTCTCTCTGCGCTCTTTCTTTCTCTCTCTGCGCTCCTCTCTCTGCGCTCTTTCTTTCTCTCTGCGCTCTTTCTCTCTCTGCGCTCTTTCTCTCTCTGCGCTCTTTCTCTCTCTGTGCTCTTTCTCTCTCTGCGCTCTTTCTCTCTCTGCGCTCTTTCTCTCTCTGCGCTCTTTCTCTCTCTGCGCTCTTTCTCTCTCTGCGCTCTATCTCTCTCTGCGCTCTTTCTCTCTCTGCGCTCTTTCTCTCTCTGCGCTCTTTCTCTCTCTGCGCTCTCTCTCTCTGCGCTCTTTCTTTCTCTTTCTCTCTCTGCGCTCTCTCTCTCTCTGCGCTCTATCTCTCTCTCTCTGCGCTCTCTCTCTCTCTGCGCTCTTTCTTTCTTTCTCTCTGCGCTCTTTCTTTCTTTCTGCGCTCTTATTTTCTCTCTTTGCGATCTTTCTTTCTCTCTCTGCGCTCTTTCTCTCTCTCTCTGCGCTCTTTCTTTCTCTCTGCGCTCTTTCTCTCTCTGCGCACTTTCTCTCTCTGCGCACTTTCTCTCTCTGCGCACTTTCTCTCTCTGCGCTCTTTCTTTCTCTTTCTCTCTCTCTGCGCTCCTTCTCTCTCTCTCTCGGCGCTCTTTCTCTCTCTCTCTCTCTGCGCTCTTTCTTTCTCTTTCTCTCTCTGCGCTCTTTCTTTCTCTCTGCGCTCTTTCTTTCTTTCTCTCTGCGCTCTTTTTTTCTCTCTTTGCGCTCTTTTTCTCTCTCTCTGCGCTCTTTCTTTCTCTCTCTCTGCGCTCTTTATTTCTTTCTCTGCGCTCTTTATTTCTCTCTCTGCGCTCTTTATTTCTCTCTCTGCGCTCTTTATTTCTCTCTCTGCGCTCTTTATTTCTCTCTCTGCGCTCTTTCTCTCTCTCTGTGCTCTTTCTCTCTCTGCGCTCTTTCTCTCTCTGCGCTCTTTCTTTCTCTCTCTCTGCGCTCTTTCTTTCTTTCTCTCTGCGCTCTTTCTTTCTCTCTGCACTCTTACTTTCTCTCTCTCTGCGCTCTTTCTCTCTCTCTGCGCTCTTTCTTTCTCTTTCTCTCTCTCTGCGCTCTTTCTCTCTCTCTCTGCGCTCTTTCTCTCTCTCTCTCTGCGCTCTTTCTTTCTCTTTCTCTCTCTGCGCTCTTTCTCTCTGCGCTCTTTCTTTCTCTCTGCGCACTTTCTTTCTCTCTCTCTGCGCTCTTTCTCTCTCTCTGTGCTCTTTCTTTCTCTCTCTCTGCGCTCTTTCTTTCTTTCTCTCTGCGCTCTTTCTTTCTCTCTGCACTCTTACTTTCTCTCTCTCTGCGCTCTTTCTCTCTCTCTGCGCTCTTTCTTTCTCTTTCTCTCTCTCTGCGCTCTTTCTCTCTCTCTCTGCGCTCTTTCTCTCTCTCTCTGCGCTCTTTCTTTCTCTTTCTCTCTCTGCGCTCTTTCTCTCTGCGCTCTTTCTTTCTCTCTGCGCACTTTCTTTCTCTCTCTCTGCGCTCTTTCTCTCTCTCTGTGCTCTTTCTTTCTCTCTGCGCTCTTTCTTTCTCTCTTTCTGCGCTCTTTCTTTCTCTCTCTCTGCGCTCTCTCTCTCTCTCTCTCTCTGCGCTCTTTCTCTCTCTCTCTCTGCGCTCTTTCTTTCTCTTTCTCTCTCTGCGCTCTTTCTTTCTCTTTCTCTCTCTGCGCTCTTTCTTTCTCTTTCTCTCTCTGCGCTCTTTCTTTCTCTTTCTCTCTCTGCGCTCTTTCTCTCTGCGCTCTTTTTTTCTCTCTTTGCGCTCTTTCTTTCTCTCTCTGCGCTCTTTCTCTCTCTCTGCGCACTTTCTCTCTCTGCGCTCTTTCTTTCTCTGTCTCTCTCTCTGCGCTCTTTCTCTCTCTCTCTCAGCGCTCTTTCTCTCTCTCTCTCTCTCTGCGCTCTTTCTTTCTCTTTCTCTCTCTGTGCTCTCTCTCTCTGCGCTCTTTCCTTCTCTCTGCGCTCTTTCTTTCTTTCTCTCTGCGCTCTTTTTTTCTCTCTTTGCGCTCTTTTTCTCTCTCTCTGCGCTCTTTCTTTCTCTCTCTCTGCGCTCTTTATTTCTTTCTCTGCGCTCTTTATTTCTCTCTCTGCGCTCTTTATTTCTCTCTCTGCGCTCTTTATTTCTCTCTCTGCGCTCTTTATTTCTCTCTGCGCTCTTTCTCTCTCTGCGCTCTTTCTCTCTCTGTGCTCTTTCTCTCTCTGCGCTCTTTCTCTCTCTGCGCTCTTTCTCTCTCTGCGCTCTTTCTCTCTCTGCGCTCTTTCTTTCTCTTTCTCTCTCTGCGCTCTCTCTCTCTCTCTCTGCGCTCTTTCTCTCTCTCTCTGCGCTCTCTCTTTCTCTCTGCGCTCTTTCTTTCTCTCTCTGCGCTCCTCTCTCTGCGCTCTTTCTTTCTCTCTGCGCTCTTTCTCTCTCTGCGCTCTTTCTCTCTCTGCGCTCTTTCTCTCTCTGTGCTCTTTCTCTCTCTGCGCTCTTTCTCTCTCTGCGCTCTTTCTCTCTCTGCGCTCTTTCTCTCTCTGCGCTCTTTCTCTCTCTGCGCTCTATCTCTCTCTGCGCTCTTTCTCTCTCTGCGCTCTTCTCTCTCTGCGCTCTTTCTTTCTCTCTGCGCTCTTTCTCTCTCTGCGCTCTTTCTCTCTCTGTGCTCTTTCTCTCTCTGCGCTCTTTCTCTCTCTGCGCTCTTTCTCTCTCTGCGCTCTTTCTTTCTCTTTCTCTCTCTGCGCTCTCTCTCTCTCTCTCTGCGCTCTTTCTCTCTCTCTCTGCGCTCTCTCTTTCTCTCTGCGCTCTTTCTTTCTCTCTCTGCGCTCCTCTCTCTGCGCTCTTTCTTTCTCTCTGCGCTCTTTCTCTCTCTGCGCTCTTTCTCTCTCTGCGCTCTTTCTCTCTCTGTGCTCTTTCTCTCTCTGCGCTCTTTCTCTCTCTGCGCTCTTTCTCTCTCTGCGCTCTTTCTCTCTCTGCGCTCTTTCTCTCTCTGCGCTCTATCTCTCTCTGCGCTCTTTCTCTCTCTGCGCTCTTTCTCTCTCTGCGCTCTTTCTCTCTCTGCGCTCTTTCTCTCTCTGCGCTCTCTCTCTCTGCGCTCTTTCTTTCTCTTTCTCTCTCTGCGCTCTCTCTCTCTCTGCGCTCTATCTCTCTCTCTCTGCGCTCTCTCTCTCTCTGCGCTCTTTCTTTCTTTCTCTCTGCGCTCTTTCTTTCTTTCTGCGCTCTTATTTTCTCTCTTTGCGATCTTTCTTTCTCTCTCTGCGCTCTTTCTCTCTCTCTCTGCGCTCTTTCTTTCTCTCTGCGCTCTTTCTCTCTCTGCGCACTTTCTCTCTCTGCGCACTTTCTCTCTCTGCGCACTTTCTCTCTCTGCGCTCTTTCTTTCTCTTTCTCTCTCTCTGCGCTCCTTCTCTCTCTCTCTCGGCGCTCTTTCTCTCTCTCTCTCTCTGCGCTCTTTCTTTCTCTTTCTCTCTCTGCGCTCTTTCTTTCTCTCTGCGCTCTTTCTTTCTTTCTCTCTGCGCTCTTTTTTTCTCTCTTTGCGCTCTTTTTCTCTCTCTCTGCGCTCTTTCTTTCTCTCTCTCTGCGCTCTTTATTTCTTTCTCTGCGCTCTTTATTTCTCTCTCTGCGCTCTTTATTTCTCTCTCTGCGCTCTTTATTTCTCTCTCTGCGCTCTTTCTCTCTCTCTGTGCTCTTTCTCTCTCTGCGCTCTTTCTCTCTCTGCGCTCTTTCTTTCTCTCTCTCTGCGCTCTTTCTTTCTTTCTCTCTGCGCTCTTTCTTTCTCTCTGCACTCTTACTTTCTCTCTCTCTGCGCTCTTTCTCTCTCTCTGCGCTCTTTCTTTCTCTTTCTCTCTCTCTGCGCTCTTTCTCTCTCTCTCTGCGCTCTTTCTCTCTCTCTCTCTGCGCTCTTTCTTTCTCTTTCTCTCTCTGCGCTCTTTCTTTCTCTCTGCGCACTTTCTTTCTCTCTCTCTGCGCTCTTTCTCTCTCTCTGTGCTCTTTCTTTCTCTCTCTCTGCGCTCTTTCTTTCTTTCTCTCTGCGCTCTTTCTTTCTCTCTGCACTCTTACTTTCTCTCTCTCTGCGCTCTTTCTCTCTCTCTGCGCTCTTTCTTTCTCTTTCTCTCTCTCTGCGCTCTTTCTCTCTCTCTCTGCGCTCTTTCTCTCTCTCTCTCTGCGCTCTTTCTTTCTCTTTCTCTCTCTGCGCTCTTTCTCTCTGCGCTCTTTCTTTCTCTCTGCGCACTTTCTTTCTCTCTCTCTGCGCTCTTTCTCTCTCTCTGTGCTCTTTCTTTCTCTCTGCGCTCTTTCTTTCTCTCTTTCTGCGCTCTTTCTTTCTCTCTCTCTGCGCTCTCTCTCTCTCTCTCTCTCTGCGCTCTTTCTCTCTCTCTCTCTGCGCTCTTTCTTTCTCTTTCTCTCTCTGCGCTCTTTCTTTCTCTTTCTCTCTCTGCGCTCTTTCTTTCTCTTTCTCTCTCTGCGCTCTTTCTTTCTCTTTCTCTCTCTGCGCTCTTTCTCTCTGCGCTCTTTTTTTCTCTCTTTGCGCTCTTTCTTTCTCTCTCTGCGCTCTTTCTCTCTCTCTGCGCTCTTTCTCTCTCTGCGCACTTTCTCTCTCTGCGCTCTTTCTTTCTCTTTCTCTCTCTCTGCGCTCTTTCTCTCTCTCTCTCAGCGCTCTTTCTCTCTCTCTCTCTCTCTCTGCGCTCTTTCTTTCTCTTTCTCTCTCTGTGCTCTCTCTCTCTGCGCTCTTTCCTTCTCTCTGCGCTCTTTCTTTCTTTCTCTCTGCGCTCTTTTTTTCTCTCTTTGCGCTCTTTTTCTCTCTCTCTGCGCTCTTTCTTTCTCTCTCTCTGCGCTCTTTATTTCTTTCTCTGCGCTCTTTATTTCTCTCTCTGCGCTCTTTATTTCTCTCTCTGCGCTCTTTATTTCTCTCTCTGCGCTCTTTATTTCTCTCTCTGCGCTCTTTATTTCTCTCTCTGCGCTCTTTATTTCTCTCTCTGCGCTCTTTCTCTCTCTGCGCTCTTTATTTCTCTCTCTGCGCTCTTTATTTCTCTCTCTCTCTCTGCGCTCTCTCTCTGCGCTCTTTCTTTCTCTCTCTCTGCGCTCTTTCTTTCTCTCTCTCTGTGCTCTTTCTCTCTCTCTGTGCTCTTTCTCTCTCTCTGTGCTCTCTCTCTCTCTGCGCTCTTTCTCTCTCTCTGCGCTCTTTCTTCCTCTCTCTCTCTGCGCTCTTTCTTTCTCTCTGCGCTCTTTCTTTCTGCGCTCTTTCTTTCTCTCTCTCTCTGCGCTCTTTCTTTCTCTCTCTGCGCTTTTTCTTTCTCTCTCTCTGCGCTCTTTTTTTCTCTCTCTGCGCTCTTTTTTTCTCTCTCTCGCTGCGCTCTTTCTCTCTCTCTCTGCGCTCTTTCTTTCTCTCTCTGCGCTCTTTCTTTCTCTCTCTCTGCGCTCTTTCTTTCTCTCTCTCTGCGCTCTTTCTTTCTCTCTGCGCTCTTTCTTTCTCTCTGCGCACTTTCTTTCTCTCTGCTCTCTTTCTCTCTCTGCGCTCTTTCTTTCTCTCTGCGCTCTTTCTCTCTCTCTGCGCTCTCTCTCTCTCTGCGCTCTCTCTCTCTCTGCACTCTCTCTCTCTGCACTCTCTCTCTCTCTGCGCTCTCTCTCTCTCTGCACTCTCTCTCTGCGCGCTCTCTCTGCGCTCTCTCTGCGCTCTCTCTCTCTCTGCGCTCTTTCTTTCTCTCTCTCTGCGCTCTTTCTCTCTCTGCGCTCTTTCTTCCTCTCTCTGCGCTTTTTCTTTCTCTCTCTCTCTGCGCTCTTTCTTTCTCTCTCTCTGCGCTCTTTCTCTCTCTCTGCGCTCTTTCTTTCTCTTTCTCTCTCTCTGCGCTCTTTCTCTCTCTCTCTCTCTGCGCTCTTTCTCTCTCTCTCTCTGCGCTCTTTCTTTCTCTTTCTCTCTCTGCGCTCTCTCTCTGCGCTCTTTATTTCTCTCTGCGCACTTTCTTTCTCTCTCTCTCTGCGCTCTTTCTCTCTCTCTGCACTCTTTCTTTCTCTCTGCACTCTCTCTCTCTGCGCTCTTTCTTTCTCTCTCTGTGCTCTTTCTTTCTCTCTCTCTGCGCTCTTTCTTTCTCTTTCTCTCTATGCGCTCTTTCTTTCTCTTTCTCTCTCTGCGCTCTTTCTCTCTGCGCTCTTTCTTTCTCTCTGCGCACTTTCTTTCTCTCTCTCTGCGCTCTTTCTCTCTGCGCACTTTCTTTCTCTCTCTCTGCGCTCTTTCTTTCTCTCTGTGCTCTCTCTCTGCGCTCTTTCTTTCTCTCTCTGCGCTCTTTCTCTCTCTCTCTGCGCCCGTCCCCCCAGTATACGCCCAGAACCATGGACCCGGTACTTGTGGTTCGGACTGTGTCCAACCAGCCATAATGGTGTGAGAGTGAAATTATGTCTAAGTCCAGCTTTGGTACATTAGAAGCAACTCTCAAACTTAACCTAAGCGTTTTTCGAAGCTACTATTTGGCTAACTTCTTATACAGTAGCGACATACTTTATTGAAGTAAATGCCGGCGGCATGCCGGGATCTACCCCAGCTGCCACCAGTCACAAACGCGCGCCGCCGCGTTTCCCCCACGCACCCCCCCTCCATATCGCGCGCAATTACCCCCCCAAAGACACCCCGAACCCGGCTTCTACTCTGCCCCTCTGCTTCCCCGCACCCCTGCTTACCTAGATTTGAACTCCAGGGGTGTCGGGGAAGCCGGGCGCGCATGTGACTGTGACGTCACAGTGCGCCGCCACGCGCCGCGGCTACCCGCTTCCCAGCCTCATACTGCACCGACACACTTTATTCGAGCAAATACCCGGTATGTACCTGGCAGATACCTGGAATGCGCCGCTCCTCACCTCTGACAAGCCCCGTTGCATTTGCCTTCCCAGCCTGGGTTCATGCCTGGCTGATGGGCGGCTGATCTGTTAAATGATGATGATTAGGATTTAATAGGCTGCAATGCTTCGCGTGTCTACCAGATGGCATAAATTCATGAATTGTAATGCAGTGTATATATATATACTGTGCAGTATTGCAGCCAGCGGGAATAAAATGCTTCAATCCCTGCCTGAAAAATAACTCAATGCACTCGGGCAGAAAACAGTCACAAACCTCAATACACCCGGGTATACCCGAATTCGTGGGACTAGCCAAGCTCGAATAAAGTGTGTCGCCAGTGTACAGCCAGCGGCATTTGCTCGAATAAGAGCTGCCGCTGCTGTAGGAATGTCTAGGAGCTCTGAAAATTTACGTGCGCGTCTTTCACTCTTCACGAGGGACTTAGAAGAATTTTGTGATATTTTTTATTAAAATGGTGTATAAGGGTTTATATATAAATATATTTTATGCACTGTATATGAGCTGGCGATTTCTAAGTCTGTGGTTCCGAGAGGGGGTAACCAGGCTCACTAATAAAGGTCAAGCCACTTGGCTGCCAGAATGCCCTGCTTCAGCACAGACCAGAAAGGCATTGTGATAAGCGTATCCCCGGTATAGTCAGGGGTTAATGGGAGTCGTCCCCGTCCCCCCAGTATACGCCCAGAACCATGGACCCGGTACTTGTGGTTCGGACTGTCTCCAACCAGCCATAATGTTGTGAGAGTGAAATTATGTCTAAGTCCAGCTTTGGTACATTAGAAGCAACTCTCAAACTTAACCTAAGTGTTTTTCGAAGATACTATTTGGCTAACTTCTTATAGGAATGTCTAGGAGCTCTGAAAATGAACGTGCGCGTCTTTCACTCTTCACAAGGGACTTAGAAGAATTTTGTGATATTTTTTATTAAAATGGTGTATAAGGGTATATATATAAATATATTTTATGCACTGTATATGAGCTGGCGATTTCTAAGTCTGTGGTTCCGAGAGGGGGTAACCAGGCTCACTAATAAAGGTCAAGCCACTTGGCTGCCAGAATGCCCTGCTTCCTCTCACTGTCTCACACACACGATGCACAATTATCTCTCACTCCCTGACACACACACGATGCACAGCTATCTCTCCCTTTCACACACACACAATGCACAGCTATCTCTCCCTGTCACACACACACACACGATGCACAGCTAGTGAGAGAGAGCTGTGCATCGTTTGTGTGTGTGACAGTGAGAGAGAGCTGTGCATTGTATGTGTGAGACAGGGAGAGATATCTGTGCATCGTGTGTGACAGTGAGAGATAGCAGTGCATCGTATGTGTTGACAGTGAGAGATAGCTGTGCATCGTGTGTGTGTGTGTGACAGTGAGAGATAGCTGTGCATCGTGTGTGTGTGTGACAGTGAGAAATAGCTGTGCATCGTGTGTGTGTGACAGTGAAAGATAGCTGTGCATCGTGTGTGTGTGACAGGGAGAGATAGCTGTGCATCATGTGTGTGTGTGACAGTGAGAGATAGCTGTGCATCGTGTGTGTGTGTGACAGTGAAAGATAGCTGTGCATCGTGTGTGTGTGTGTGTGACAGTGAGAGATAGCTGTGCATCGTGTGTGTGTGTGTGTGTGTGACAGTGATAGATAGCTGTGCATCGTGTGTGTGTGACAGGGAGAGATAGCTGTGCATTGTGTGTGACAGGGAGAGATAGCTGTGCATCGTGTGTGTGTCAGGGAGTGAGAGATAGCTGTGCATCATGTGTGTGTGACAGGGAGAGATAGCTGTGCATTGTGTGTGTGACAGTGAGATAGCTGTGCATCGTGTGTGTGTGACAGGGAGAGATAGCTGTTCATCGTGTGTGTGAAAGGGAGAGAGCTGTGCATCGTGTGTGTGTGTGTGACAGTGAGAGATAGCTGTGCATCGTGTGTGTGTGTGACAGTGAGAGATATCTGTGCATCGTGTGTGTGTGACAGGGAGAGATAGCTGTGCATCATGTGTGTGTGTGACAGTGAGAAATAGCTGTGCATCGTGTGTGTGTGACAGTGAAAGATAGCTGTGCATCGTGTGTGTGTGACAGGGAGAGATAGCTGTGCATCATGTGTGTGTGTGACAGTGAGAGATAGCTGTGCATCGTGTGTGTGTGTGTGTGTGTGACAGTGAAAGATAGCTGTGCATCGTGTGTGTGTGTGTGTGTAACAGTGAGAAAAAGCTGTGTCTCGTGTGTGTGTGTTTGACAGTGAGAGATAGCTGTGCATCGTGTGTATGTGACAGTGAGAGATAGCTGTGCATCGTGTGTGTGTGTGTGACAGGGAGAGATAGCTGTGCATCATGTGTGTGTGACAGTGAGAGATAGCTGTGCATCGTGTGTGTGACAGTGATAGATAGCTGTGCATTGTGTGTGTGTGTGACAGGGAGAGATAGCTGTGCATTGTGTGTGTGTGACAGGGAGAGATAGCTGTTCATCGTGTGTGTGTGTGTGTGTCAAGGAGTGAGAGATAGTTGTGAATCTTGTGTGTGTCAGGGAGTGAGAGATAGCTGTGCACCGTGTGTGTGTGACAGGGAGAGATAGCTGTTCATCGTGTGTGTGTGTGTGTGTCAAGGAGTGAGAGATAGTTGTGAATCTTGTGTGTGTCAGGGAGTGAGAGATAGATGTGCATCGTGTGAGTGTTTCAGGGAGTGATAGATAGCTGTGCATCGTGTGTGTGTGACAGTGAGAGATAGCTGTGCATCGTGTGAGTGTGACAGTGAGAGTTAGCTGTGCATCGTGTGTGTGTGTGACAGGGAGAGATAGATGTGCATCGTGTGTGTGACAGGGAGAGAAAGCTGTGCATCGTGTGTGTGTGACAGGGAGAGATAGCTGTGCATCATGTGTGTGAGACAGGGAGAGATAGCTGTGCATCGTGTGTGTGTGTGTGACAGAGAGAGATAGCTGTGCATCGTGTGTGTGTGTCAGGGAGTGAGAGATAGCTGTGCATCGTGTGTGTGACAGGGAGAGATAGCTGTGCATTGTGTGTGTGAAAGGGAGAAATAGCTGTGCATCGTGTGTGTGACAGTGAAAGATAGCTGTGCATCGTGTGTGTGTGACAGGGAGAGATAGCTGTGCATCATGTGTGTGTGTGACAGTGAGAGATAGCTGTGCACCGTGTGTGTGTGTGACAGTGAAAGATAGCTGTGCATCGTGTGTGTGTGTGACAGTGAGAGATAGCTGTGTATCGTGTGTGTGTGTTTGACAGTGAGAGATAGCTGTGCATCGTGTGTGTGTGACAGGGAGAGATAGCTGTGCATCATGTGTGTATGACAGGGAGAGATAGCTGGGTATCGTGTGTGTGTGACAGGGAGAGATAGCTGTGCATCGTGTGTGTGACATTGAGTGATAGCTGTGCATCGTGTGTGTGTGACAGGGAGATAGCTGTGCATCGTGTGTATGTGACAGTGAGAGATAGCTGTGCATCGTGTGTGTGTGTGACAGGGAGAGATAGCTGTGCATCATGTGTGTGTGACAGTGAGAGATAGCTGTGCATCGTGTGTGTGTGACAGTGATAGATAGCTGTGCATCGTGTGTGTGTGACAGGGAGAGATAGCTGTGCATTGTGTGTGTGTGACAGGGAGAGATAGCTGTGCATCGTGTGTGTGTCAGGGAGTGAGAGATAGCTGTGCATCATGTGTGTGTGACAGGGAGAGATAGCTGTGCATTGTGTGTGTGACAGTGAGAGATAGCTGTGCATCGTGTGTGTGTGACAGGGAGAGATAGCTGTTCATCGTGTGTGTGTGTGTGTCAAGGAGTGAGAGATAGTTGTGAATCCTGTGTGTGTCAGGGAGTGATAGATAGCTGTGCATCGTGTGAGTGTTTCAGGGAGTGATAGATAGCTGTGCATCGTGTGAGTGTGACAGTGAGAGTTAGCTGTGCATCGTGTGTGTGTGACAGGGAGAGATAGATGTGCATCGTGTGTGTGACAGGGAGAGATAGCTGTGCATCGTGTGTGTGTGACAGGGAGAGATAGCTGTGCATCGTGTGTGTGAGACAGGGAGAGATAGCTGTGCATCGTGTGTGTGTGACAGAGAGAGATAGCTGTGCATCGTGTGTGTGTGTCAGGGAGTGAGAGATAGCTGTGCATCGTGTGTGTGACAGGGAGAGAGAGCTGTGCATTGTGTGTGTGAAAGGGAGAGATAGCTGTGCATCGTGTGTGTGTCAGGGAGTGAGAGATAGTTGTGCATCGTGTGTGTGAGACAGTGAGAGATAGCTGTGCATTGTGTGTGTGTGACAGTGAGAGACAGCTGTGCATCGTGTGTGTGTGACAGGGAGAGATAGCTGTGCATCGTGTGTGTGTCAGGGAGTGAGAGATAGCTGTGCATCGTGTGTGTGTCAGGGAGTGAGAGATAGTTGTGCATCGTGTGTGTGAGACAGTGAGAGATAGCTGTGCATTGTGTGTGTGTGACAGTGAGAGATATCTGTGCATCGTGTGTGTGTGACAGGGAGAGATAGCTGTGCATCATGTGTGTGGGTGTGACAGGGAGAGATAGTTGTGCATCTCTCACTGTCACACATACGATGCACAGCTATCTCTCCCTGTCACACACACACGATGCACAGCTATCTCACACTGTCACACACAAACTAGGCACAGCTATCTCTCCCTGTCACATACACACGATGCACAGCTATCTCTCACTGTCACACACACACACACGATGCACAGCTAACTCTCACTGTCACAAACACACGAGGCACAGCTATCTCTCACTCCCTGACACACACACACAATGGACAGCTATCTCTCACTGTCACACACACGATGCACAGCTATCTCTCACTCCCTGACACACGCACACAATGCGCCGCGTCACTGTCAGTGCTATGAGGGTGAGGCAGGGGTTACTATGGGGTGAGGCAGGGGTTACTATGGGGTGCGGCAGGGGTTAATATGGGGTGAGGCAAGGGTTACTATGGGGTGAGGCAGGGGTTACTAGGGGGTGCGGCAGGGGTTACTATGGGGTGAGGCAAGGGTTACTATGGGGTGAGGCAGGGGTTACTATGGGGTGCGGCAGGGGTTACTATGGTGTGAGGCAGGGGTTACTATGGGGTGATGCAGGGGTTACTATGGGGTGAGGCAGGGTTTACAATGGGGTAAGGCAGGGGTTACTATGGGGTGAGGCAGGGGTTACTATGGGGTGAGGCAGGGTTTACTATGGGGTGAGGCAGGGGTTACTATGGGGTGAGGCAGGGGTTACTATGGGGTGAGGCAGGGGTTACTATGGGGTGAGGCAGGGGTTACTATGGGGTGAGGCAGGGTTTACTATGGGGTGAGGCAGGGTTTACTATGGGGTGAGGCAGGGGTTAATATGTGGTGAGGCAGGGGTTAATATGGGGTGAAACAGGGGTTCATATGGGGTGAGGCAGGGGTTACTATCGGGTGAGGCAGGGTTTACTATGGGGTGAGGCAGGGTTTACTATGGGGTGAGGCAGGGTTTACTATGGGGTGAGGCAGGGGTTAATATGGGATGAGGCAGGGGTTACTATGGGGTGAGGCAGGGGTTACTATGGGGTGAGGCAGGGGTTACTATGGGGTGAGGCAGGGGTTAATATGGGGTGAGGCAGGGTTTAGTATGGGGTGAGGCAGGGTTAATATTGGTTGAGGCAGGGTTTACTATGGGGTTAGGCAGGGGTTAATATGGTGTGAGGCAGGGGTTACTATGGGATGAGGCAGGGGTTATATGGGGTGAGGCAGGGTTTACTATGGGGTGAGGCAGGGTTTACTATGGGGTGAGGCAGGGGTTACTATGGGGTGAGGCAGGGGTTAATATGGGGTGAGGCAGGGTTTAGTATGGGGTGAGGCGGGGTTAATATTGGGTGAGGCAGGGGTTTACTATGGGTTGAGGCAGGGTTTACTATGGGGTGAGGCAGGGGTTAATATGGTGTGAGGCAGGGGTTAATATGGTGTGAGGCAGGGGTTACTATGGGATGAGGCAGGGTTTACTATGGGGTGAGGCAGGGTTTACTATGGGGTGAGGCAGGGTTTACTATGGGGTGAGGCAGGGGTTACTATGGGATGAAGTAGGAGTTAATATGGGGTGAGGCAGGGGTTACTATGGGGTGAGGCAGGGGTTACTAGGGGGTGCGGCAGGGGTTACTATGGGGTGAGGCAAGGGTTACTATGGGGTGAGGCAGGGGTTACTATGGGGTGCGGCAGGGGTACTATGGTGTGAGGCTGGAGTTACTATGGGGTGAGGCAGGGGTTACTTTGGGGTGAGGCAGGGGTTACTATGGAGTGAGGCAGGGGTTAATATGGGGTGAGGAAGGGGTTACTGTGGGGTGAGGCAGGGGTTACTATGGGGTGAGGCAGGGTTTACTATGGGGTGAGGCAGGGGTTACTATGGGGTGAAGCAGGAGTTATTATGGGGTGAGGCAGGGTTTACTATGGGGTGAGGCAGGGGTTACTATGGGGTGAAGCAGGAGTTAATATGGGGTGAGGCAGGGGTTAATATGGGGTGAGGCAGGGGTTACTATGGGGTGAGGCAGGGGTGAATATGGTGTGCGGCAGGGGTTAATATGGAGAGGCAGGGGTTACTATGGGGTGAGGCAGGGGTTACTATGGGGTGCGGCAGGGGTTACTATGGGGTGCGGCAGGGGTTACTATGGAGTGAGGCAGGGGTTACTATGGGGTGAGGCAGGGGTTACTATGGGGTGAGGCAGGGGTTACTATGGGGTGAGGCAGGGGTTACTATGGGGTGAGGCAGGGGTTACTATGGGGTGAGGCAGGGGTTACTATGGGGTGAGGCAGGGGTTACTATGGGGTGAGGCAGGGGTTACTATGGGGTGCGGCAGGGGTTACTATGGGGTGAGGCTGGGGTTACTATGGGGTGAGGCAGGGGTTACTATGGGGTGAGGCAGGGGTTACTATGTGGTGAGGCAGGGGTTTCTTCTTTCTCTCTCAGGCCTGAGTAACTACAGGCACACCCGCATTAACGTACGCAATGGGACTAAGCTAACAGGCCTGAGTAACACAGGCATACCCCGCAGTAACGTATGCAATGGGACTAAGCTAACAGGCTTGAGTAACACAGGCATACCCCGCATTAACGTACGCAATGGGACAATCTAATAGGCCTGAGTAACTAAAGGCATTCCCCGCATTAACGTACGCAATGGGACTAAGCTAACAGGCCTGAGTAACTACAGGCATACCCTGCATTAACGTACGCAATGGGACTAAGCTAACAGGCCTGAGTTACACAGGCATACCCCGCATTAACGTTCACAATGGGACTATGGCCTCTACAGTATATCACAAAAGGGGTTAAGTCTCCAGGAGAGGAATTCCTGCAGGAATGATACTCGGCCCTGCTCTATATTAGATGCTGGTGTTACATATTGGCAGGTTGCAGTGCCTGACGTACCCCAGGCTGCCCCCCGGGGCAATGAGTGAGGGGCCGAGGATCTCTCCGCTGAGCAAGATGCTTCTCTTTAATTAGCGAGTTTTGTTGCAGGCTGAGCAGCTGTCACTCAATAATCAGCACAGATCACTGTGCCTCGTGTGTGACAGGGAGTGAGAGATAGCTGTGCATCGTATGTGTTGACAGTGAGAGATAGCTGTGCATCGTGTGTGTGTGTGTGTGTGTGTGTGTGACAGTGAGAGATAGCTGTGCATCGTGTGTGTGTGTGTGTGTGTGTGACAGTGAGAGATAGCTGTGCATCGTGTGTGTGTGACAGGGAGAGATAGCTGTGCATCATGTGTGTGTGTGACAGTGAGAAATAGCTGTGCATCATGTGTGTGTGACAGTGAAAGATAGCTGTGCATCGTGTGTGTGACAGTGAGAGATAGCTGTGCATCGTGTGTGTGTGACAGGGAGAGATAGTTGTGCATCATGTGTGTGTGTGACAGGGAGAGATAGCTGTGCATCGTGTGTGTGTGTGACAGTGAAAGATAGCTGTGCATCGTGTGTGTATGACAGGGAGAGATAGCTGTGCATCGTGTGTGTGTGACAGGGAGAGATAGCTGTGCATCGTGTGTGGCGGAGTGAGAGCTGTGCCTCGTGTGTGTGTGACAGTGTGAGATAGCTGTGCATCGTGTGTGTGTGACAGTGAGATAGCTGTGCATCGTTTGTGTGTGTGACAGTGAGAGAGAGCTGTGCATCGTGTGTGTGTGTGAGACAGTGAGAGATAGCTGTGCATTGTATGTGTGAGACAGGGAGAGATATCTGTGCATCGTGTGTGACAGTGAGAGATAGCTGTGCATCGTATGTGTTGACAGTGAGAGATAGCTGTGCATCGTGTGTGTGTGTGTGTGTGACAGTGAGAGAAAGCTGTGTGTGTGTGTGTGTGTGTGTGTGTGTGTGTGTGTGTGTGTGTGTGTGTGTGTGTGTGTGTGTGTGAGTGTGACAGTGAGAGATAGCTGTGCATCGTGTGTGTGTGACAGGGAGAGATAGCTGTGCATCATGTGTGTGTGTGACAGTGAGAAATAGCTGTGCATCGAGTGTGTGTGACAGTGAAAGATAGCTGTGCATCGTGTGTGTGTGAGACAGTGAGAGATAGCTGTGCATTGTATGTGTTGACAGTGAGAGATAGCTGTGCATCGTGTGTGTGTGTGTGTGACAGTGAGAGATAGCTGTGCATCGTGTGTGTGTGTGTGTGTGTGTGACAGTGAGAGATAGCTGTGCATTGTGTGTGTGTGTGTGTGTGTGTGACAGGGAGAGATAGCTGTGCATCATGTGTGTGTGACAGTGAGAAATAGCTGTGCATCGTGTGTGTGTGACAGTGAAAGATAGCTGTGCATCGTGTCTGTGTGTGTGACAGTGAGAGATAGCTGTGCATCGTGTGTGTGTGACAGGGAGAGATAGCTGTGCATCATGTGTGTGTGTGACAGTGAGAAATAGCTGTGCATCGTGTGTGTGTGACAGTGAAAGATAGCTGTGCATCGTGTGTGTGTGACAGGGAGAGATAGCTGTGCATCATGTGTGTGTGTGACAGTGAGAGATAGCTGTGCATCATGTGTGTGTGTCACAGTGAAAGATAGCTGTGCATCGTGTGTGTTTTTGAACTTTTTTTTTTTTTTTTTTTTATAACTTGTATTTTATTATACATAAATGCATGATATACATAAAAAAAAAGACATCAGGTGCATATTTAGCATATCATATACAATAATAAAAGCATAATAAACTCACGTAGTTTTTCGAGCCCTACTTAACCACGTGAGTGGGAATCGTCATGTGTAAGGTACTGGGGTAAATAATAATAAAAAATAAAAAAAAAAAAAAAAAAAAAAGGGGGGTAGGGGGGGGAGGAGGTAAAGGAGGGGGTGGGGGGAGAGGAGAGAGGGAAGGTGTATCCAAGGATAATAATACATCTGCCTCCGGGGAACACCTGGACATCGTGAGGACTATGTATCAACTAGTGAGGCCTTTCGGTAGAATAAGTGATTGGGCGTAAGGAGTATAAGGTTCTAGGTGTGGGGTAGGTTCTTATGTCCCCAAAGGAGAACGCATTTATTACTATTATAGCCAAATTGTGTTACGCTCTACCCCAGGGATGTCTGTTTGGGCAAGCCAGGGGGCCCAAACTTTTAGATAATTGTCGCCAGTGTCATTAACTAAGCTCGTTAACTTTTCCATCTGGCAGATAAACCAAATACGATTCCGAATCTTTGGGATAATTGGAATATCGGGGCGTTTCCATAGTGCTGCGATCTCGCACCGCGTAGCTAGAGCAAAATGTGCAATTAGTTTATTGTGTGATTTTGATAGGCCCTTTAGGGGTCTGTTCATGAGAAACAGCCACGGGTCTGGGGGAATAGTGAGATCAAATATTCTCTGAATCCAATTTCTGATCTTTTCCCATAGTGGGTATATCAGCGGGCAAGAACACAGCATATGTAACAGGTCAGCTGTTCCTCCACACTGTTTAGGGCACAATGGGGAGGACCCTGGTACAAACTTAGATAATTTGAGTGGGGTGAGGTACCATCTCATAAGAACTTTATATGCGTTCTCCTTCAGTGTGGTGCATATAGAACTTTTTGCGGCTCCTAGGAATATAGCATTCCACTCTTCGTCGTCCAGGGTCTCCCCTAGGTCTCTTTCCCATTGGGTACGAAATGTAGGTGATTGGTGCTTTGAGATTGCAGGCTCGACTACCTCTCTGTATATCGTAGATATGAGTCCCTTAGTGTCGGTTTCTGCCCGACAGAGCTTTTCAAAATTCGTTAATGGGGGGTATGGGGCAAATTTATTATAAAATGATCTGAGCTGGAGGTATTTATGGAATTCAGCGTGGGGAATGTCTTTTTCTAGTCTGAGATGGTCAAAAGATTTACATTTTAGATCATGACCCTCCAGATCTTTGAGTCTAGTATAGCTTTTTTGTTTCCAAATTGAGTGATTATGACCAATAAGACCCGGCGTAAAGCTAGGATTATTCCAAATGGGTGACATCAGGGAATTTGCTGAAGTAAGTGAGTTTTTTAATTTTGATGCTTCCCAAACAGATAAGGAGTTAGTCATTGAGGTAAGCGGTAGAATAGTGTTTTTCCTTGATGTTTTAGGTAGCCAAATCAAATTGTTAAGCTCTAAAGGGGAGCAAGCCGCATGTTCGAGCTCTACCCATCTTTTTAATTTGGGGTCGGAATGCCATTGTATGTCTTTGTTTCGTGCCACTTGGTTCCTAAGGTCACTCAAACAATGATCCATGATATTTCATGGTCTGACCATGCACCAATTGAGCTCAGGTGCAACAATATTCAGACCAATAGACCAGGCGCAAACTGGAAACTTAATGAATCTATTCTTAAAATACCCGAAACCTGCGAAAAGATAGGTCAAGAAATAACTCAATTCTTTGAGATAAACACAGGCTCTGTGGAATCCCATATGACTTTATGGGAGGCTCATAAAGCAACGCTAAGGGGCATAATAATTAATCTCACTGCTAAAAGAAAACGAGTGAGGGATTCTAAAATTCGGACGCTCCAATCCAAATTGCATTCCCTCTCAGCGAGTCATAAGATCAATCCCGATCCACTTACGACACAGGAACTTAAAAATACAAAAATTGAATTAAATATGTTATTGACTTCCCGGGCGGATAACTCCCTATGTTGGTCTAAGAGGAAGTTTTATGAAAAAGCTAACAGGCCGGATACGATGCTGGCGCGCGCACTGAAGGATAGGCAATCTAAGTTTAATATCCAAGCTATACGCTTAAAATCGGGTGTACTTACGGCCAACCCTAAAAAAATAGTGGAAGAATTCGGTTCATTCTACAGTATGGCTCCCTATACGACGGTAAGAAGGTGGCACACAATAAAAACACGAGCAGCGCACTAAGAGATTTCTTAGCCAGCTCAAAACTGGAGAGATTGACAGAGCTAGACAGAGAAGCTATGGGCGCTGACTTCACATTGGAAGAAGTGTCGCAGGCCATCAAGGAGCTTAAGCCATCAAAGGCACCAGGCCCTGATGGCTTTTCGGGGCTTTACTATAAGAAATTTTCCGAATCACTTGCTCCGAGGCTGCTCCAAATGTTTAATGCTATCTTAGCAGGAGCCCCTATTCCTGGGGACATGCTGCGGGCGTCTATATCACTTATACATAAACCTGGCAAGGATCCGCTAAATTGTAAAAGCTATAGGCCAATATCTCTAATTAATACCGATATCAAAATATATGCGAAATTATTGGCCAACAGATTAAGTCATATCCTACCCAGACTAATACACCCAGATCAGGTCGGTTTTGTTAAGGGGAGGCAGGCAGCGGATAACACCCGACGATTTATTGATCTGTTGGAATTGGCTAACAAAAATAACACACAAAGCATGTTATTAAGTCTGGATGCAGAAAAAGCTTTTGATAGGATAGACTGGCCATACTTAAAAGAGACGCTCGCGGCATTTGGCTTCGGAAATCGGGTGAGTAGAGCGATTATGTCACTATACTCAGGCCCAACCGCCAGGGTCATACATCAGGGCTTCCCCTCGGTCCCATTTCAAATCCAGAGTGGCACAAGACAGGGATGCCCTTTATCTCCCCTCCTGTTCGCCCTATGTATTGAACCCCTCGCGGCACGAATTCGAGATAGCCCGGATATCTCAGGGTTAAACGTTTACTCCCAATCACATAAAGCGGCCCTGTATGCTGATGATATCCTATTAATCATCTCCAAACCCCTTACGTCATTACCTAACCTGTTTGACCTACTAGATAAATTCTCCAAGGTCTCAGGTTTCAAGATTAACCAATCCAAATCTGAAGCTCTGAATATCAACCTCCCTAGACATACAGAGAAATTACTGAAACTAAATTTCAATTTTAACTGGCAAAAGAACTCGATAAAATATCTGGGGACCTATATCACCAAAGATGCAAAAAGCATCTATAAAGCAAATTATCCCAAACTGATCTGGACTCTAAAACAAGACCTAATCAGATGGTCTTCCAAGAAGATTTCTTGGATTGGAAGGATTCACAGCGTTAAGATGAATCTACTTCCCCGTATCCTATACCTCTTCCAGACACTACCTGTGCCACTCAAACTGAAGGACATACTCTCACTTCAGTCTGGAATATCTAATTTTATCTGGGGAGGTAAAAAACCGAGAGTAAATAAATTATCTATGAAGAGACCTACCTTAGCGGGTGGCCTAGCAGTACCCTGCCTGTTGTCATATTTTAAAGCGGCTCAATTAAGCCAGGTCATACAATGGCATTCCGACCCCAAATCGTGTGTGTTTTTTACAGGAAGAGATAGCTGTGCATCGTGTGTGTATGACAGGGAGAGATAGCTGTGCATCGTGTGTGTGTGACAGGGAGAGATAGCTGTGCATCGTGTGTGGCGGAGTGAGAGCTGTGCATCGTGTGTGTGTGACAGTGTGAGATAGCTGTGCATCGTTTGTGTGTGTGACAGTGAGAGAGAGCTGTGCATCGTTTGTGTGTGTGACAGTGAGAGAGAGCTGTGCATCGTGTGTGTGTGTGAGACAGTGAGAGATAGCTGTGCATTGTATGTGTGAGACAGGGAGAGATATCTGTGCATCGTGTGTGACAGTGAGAGATAGCTGTGCATCGTATGTGTTGACAGTGAGAGATAGCTGTGCATCGTGTGTGTCTGTGTGTGTGTGTGTGTGTGTGTGTGTGTGTGTGTCTGTGTGTGTGTGACAGTGAGAGATAGCTGTGCATCGTGTGTGTGTGTGTGACAGTGAGAAATAGCTGTGCATCGTGTGTGTGTGACAGTGAAAGATAGCTGTGCATCGTGTGTGTGTGACAGGGAGAGATAGCTGTGCATCATGTGTGTGTGTGACAGTGAGAGATAGCTGTGCATCGTGTGAGTGTGACAGTGAGAGTTAGCTGTGCATCGTGTGTGTGTGACAGGGAGAGATAGATGTGCATCGTGTGTGTGACAGGGAGAGATAGCTGTGCATCGTGTGTGTGTGACAGGGAGAGATAGCTGTGCATCGTGTGTGTGAGACAGGGAGAGATAGCTGTGCATCGTGTGTGTGTGACAGAGAGAGATAGCTGTGCATCGTGTGTGTGTGTCAGGGGGTGAGAGATAGCTGTGCATCGTGTGTGTGAAAGGGAGAGATAGCTGTGCATCGTGTGTGTGTCAGGGAGTGAGAGATAGTTGTGCATCGTGTGTGTGAGACAGTGAGAGATAGCTGTGCATTGTGTGTGTGTGACAGTGAGAGACAGCTGTGCATCGTGTGTGTGTGACAGGGAGAGATAGCTGTGCATCGTGTGTGTGTCAGGGAGTGAGAGATAGCTGTGCATCATGTGTGTGTGACAGGGAGAGATAGCTGTGCATTGTGTGTGTGTGACAGTGAGAGATATCTGTGCATCGTGTGTGTGTGACAGGGAGAGATAGCTGTTCATCGTGTGTGTGTGTGTGTGTGTGTGTGTGTGTGTGTGTGTGTGTGTGTGTGTGTGTCAAGGAGTGAGAGATAGTTGTGCATCGTGTGTGTGTCAGGGAGTGAGAGATAGCTGTGCATCGTGTGTGTGTTTCAGGGAGTGAGAGATAGCTTTGCATCGTGTGTGTGTGACAGTGAGAGATAGCTGTGCATCATGTGTGTGTGTGTGACAGGGAGAGATAGTTGTGCATCGTGTGTGCATCTCTCACTGTCACACATACGATGCACAGCTATCTCTCCCTGTCACACACACACGATGCACAGCTATCTCACACTGTCACACACACACTAGGCACAGCTATCTCTCCCTGTCACATACACACGATGCACAGCTATCTCTCACTGTCACACACACACACACGATGCACAGCTAACTCTCACTGTCACAAACACACGAGGCACAGCTATCTCTCACTCCCTGACACACACACACAATGGACAGCTATCTCTCAGTCACACACACGATGCACAGCTATCTCTCACTCCCTGACACACGCACACAATGCGCCGCGTCACTGTCAGTGCTATGAGGGTGAGGCAGGGGTTACTATGGGGTGAGGCAGGGGTTACTATGGGGTGCGGCAGGGGTTAATATGGGGTGAGGCAAGGGTTACTATGGGGTGAGGCAGGGGTTACTAGGGGGTGCGTCACGGGTTACTATGGGGTGAGGCAAGGGTTACTATGGGGTGAGGCAAGGGTTACTATGGGGTGAGGCAAGGGTTACTATGGGGTGAGGCAAGGGTTACTATGGTGTGAGGCTGGAGTTACTATGGGGTGAGGCAGGGTTTACTATGGGGTGAGGCAGGGGTTAATATGGGGTGAGGCAGGGGTTAATATGGGGTGAGGCAGGGGTTACTATGGGGTGAGGCAGGGGTTACTATGGGGTGAGGCAGGGGTTAATATGGGGTGAGGCAGGGTTTAGTATGGGGTGAGGCGGGGTTAATATTGGGTGAGGCAGGGGTTACTATGGGTTGAGGCAGGGTTTACTATGGGGTGAGGCAGGGGTTAATATGGTGTGAGGCAGGGGTTACTATGGGATGAGGCAGGGGTTACTATGGGATGAGGCAGGGGTTATATGGGGTGAGGCAGGGTTTACTATGGGGTGAGGCAGGGTTTACTATGGGGTGAGGCAGGGTTTACTATGGGGTGAGGCAGGGGTTACTATGGGGTGAAGTAGGAGTTAATATGGGGTGAGGCAGGGGTTACTATGGGGTGAGGCAGGGGTTACTATGGGGTGCGGCAGGGGTTAATATGGGGTGATGGAAGGGTTACTATGGGGTGAGGCAGGGGTTACTAGGGGGTGCGGCAGGGGTTACTATGGGGTTAGGCAAGGGTTACTATGGGGTGCTGCAGGGGTTACTATGGGGTGAGGTTGGGGTTACTATGGGGTGAGGCAGGGGTTACTATGGGGTGAGGCAGGGGTTACTATGGGGTGAGGCAGGGGTTACTATGGGGTGCGGCAGGGGCTACTATGGGGTGAGGCTGGGGTTACTATGGGGTGAGGCAGGGGTTACTATGGGGTGAGGCAGGGGTTACTATGTGGTGAGGCAGGGGTTACTTCTTTCTCTCTCAGGCCTGAGTAACTACAGGCACACCCGCATTAACGTACTCAATGGGACTAAGCTAACAGGCCTGAGTAACACAGGCATACCCCGCAGTAACGTACGCAATGGGACTAAGCTAACAGGCTTGAGTAACACAGGCATACCCCGCATTAACGTACGCAATGGGACAATCTAATAGGCCTGAGTAACTAAAGGCATTCCCCGCATTAACGTACGCAATGGGACTAAGCTAACAGGCCTGAGTAACTACAGGCATACCCTGCATTAACGTACGCAATGGGACTAAGCTAACAGGCCTGAGTTACACAGGCATACCCCGCATTAACGTTCACAATGGGACTATGGCCTCTACAGTATATCACAAAAGGGGTTAAGTCTCCAGGAGAGGAATTCCTGCAGGAATGATACTCGGCCCTGCTCTATATTAGATGCTGGTGTTACATATTGTAAACTCCTAACAGCCATTGCTGCTAGCAGCCATGCTTCTAAGCAGATATGCTTTTAAGTATATATGTTTCAAGTATTTATGAAGTTTAAAAAGGAAGGAAGACTATTGAATCACTCACTCATCTCTTCTCTTTCCTCAGGTAAAAACATATTCCAATTGTCTGTCTATCCTGATATCCTCCCATGCTGTGTATTTAGTTCTATTTAGGTAAAAACATATTCCAATTGTCTGTCTATCCTGATATCCTCCCATGCTGTGTATTTAGTTCTATTTAGGTAAAAACATATTCCAATTGTCTGTCTATCCTGATATCCTCCCATGCTGTGTATTTAGTTCTATTTAGGTAAAAACATATTCCAATTGTCTGTCTATCCTGATATCCTCCCATGCTGTGTATTTAGTTCTATTTAGGTAAAAACATATTCCAATTGTCTGTCTATCCTGATATCCTCCCATGCTGTGTATTTAGTTCTATTTAGGTAAAAACATATTCCAATTGTCTGTCTGTAAATCATCCCCCTACTGTCTTAATTTAATTCAGCTTTCACACTTGTGCAAGGCAAGGCAACACCCACCTTAGAAAAACCATTTGCTTTAACTACCCTCACATGTGTTAATTAAGTTTGTTGTGCCAACCAGGTGACTTTCTAAAAGTATATAAGTAAACTCCTAACAGCCATTGCTGCTAGCAGCCATGCTTCTAAGCAGATATGCTTTTAAGTATATATGTTTCAAGTATTTATGAAGTTTAAAAAGAAGTGGAAAAGTGGACATCACCTACTGCTTCTGATTCCTGCTTTTGATCTACGTTGGAAAAGAGGATATCATCTATCTAAGACTGCACATCTCAACACTTAACTATTGCTGTGATGCCGCCTTTATTTTTTATATTTGCTGCAACCGCACTTATTTTCAAATTATGCACTTCCTTCCACCAGTCTCCTTATGTCTCTAACTCTATTCATATATCTCCATCTCTCCTTTCTTCCCCACTTCTCAGTTCACATGAACTCCTTTCTTACCTGCGTCCTCTGTCACCACACAGCTATACCTCCTGCACTAAAACACACCCCTACAAATCATCCTCACACATCCTCTTTCTATCCATGCTTCTCCTCCTTGCTTCTGGGGATATCTCTCCCAATCCTGGTCCCTGCCTTATTTCTACTTGCTCTCGTCCTCGCCTCCCACATACAACTTCTACTCCTTCTGGTGTTAACCCCTCCAACCTCATACCCATCCCCTGCCACTCTCCCTTTCTCCTGTGCCCTTTGGAATGCTCGCTCCCTCTCTAACAAGTTCCTCTCTGTGCATGACTTCTTTCTCTCTCAATCCCTGCTTCTCTTTGCTATAACTGAGACCTGGCTCACTCAGTCTGACTCTGCTCTGGAAGCTGCCCTCTCTTATGGTGGCCTTTCCTTCTCCCACACTCCGCGCCTTGATGGCAGGTCATGTATCGCCCACCTACCTCTACTCATCCCCCTTCTGCCTTTCTCTCACTTTGAATCCTGGCTCTCTTTCTTCCTCTCCTCAGACTCCCCTGTTCTTCTCCTTGGGGACTTCAATTGCCACATTGATGACCCCTCTCTCCCTTGGGCTTCCCGCTTTCTTTCTCTAACCTCTTCTTTTGGCCTTCAACAGTGGACTGCAGCCAGCACCCACAAGGATGGCCACTACTTAGACCTGGTTTTCACTAAAAACTTCTCTCTCTCTGATTTCTCCATTTCCCCTTTTCCTCTCTCTGACCATCACCTCATCTCATTCTCTCTATCTCGCTTCTCAACTTCTCCACCTCCATCTACACCCCGGTTCTGCAGAAACCTGCGCTCTATTCACTTACCTGACTTTGAGTCCACGTTACACTCCTCCCTCTCCTCTCTCAGATCTGCTACAGACCCTGACAAACTGGTCAGGAACTACAACTCTGCCTTGTCCTCCTCTCTTGATCTACATGCCCCGCTTTCTCTCTGCCGCACTCGCCCTTTTAACCCTAGACCCTGGTTAAATTCCCACACGCGCATGCTGCGTTCCTCCACTCGTTCCTCTGAACGCCTCTGGAGGAAATCTCATACTCTCGCAGACTTCCTTCACTACAAATTTATGCTATCCTGTTTCAACTCTGCCCTCTCGCAAGCTAAACAAGCCTACTTTTCTTCACTAATCAACATGCACAAGTCTAACCCACGCCGACTGTTCTCTGTCTTTGATACTCTACTCAAACCACCCTCCGCTGCCTCTCCTTCCTCCATCTCCGCTCAGGACTTTGCTGACTATTTTAAGGAAAAGGTGGAATCCATACGTCAGAACATCCCCTCTGTTTCTTCCTCCCATCCTACACCTCTTCCTAACTCTCCTCCTGCCTTCCTTGACTCTTTTTCCACTGTCTCAGAGGAGGATGTGTCGCTGTTGATCGCCTCTTCTCCCTCTACCACTTGCCCTCTTGACCCCATTCCCTCCCATCTCCTAAAACCTCTTGCTCCTACTATAATCCCTACGCTCACGCACATTTTTAACTCCTCCCTCTGCTCTGGAACCTTTCCATCCTCCTTCAAACATGCAACAGTCATACCATTACTCAAAAACAGCAAGCTTGACCCTACCTGTCTTTCTAACTATCGGCCTGTCTCCCTCCTGCCTTTGCCTCTAAACTCCTTGAACGTCTTGTATTCGCTCGCTTGCTCCATTTTCTCAACACCTATTCTCTCCTAGACCCTCTACAATCTGGCTTCCGTACTGCTCACTCCACGGAAACAGCCCTCACTAAAATAACTGACGACCTCCATGCTGCCAAAGACAGAGGTCATTACACTCTGCTCATATTACTCGACCTCTCTGCAGCATTTGACACCGTGGACCACCCTCTTCTCCTTCACATTCTCCATACTCTTGGTATTCGGAACAAAGCTCTATCCTGGATCTCATCCTACCTCTCCCATCGTACTTTCAGTGTCTCTTCTGCTAATACCTCCTCCTCCTCTATTGATCTCTCTGTGGGGGTACCCCAGGGCTCTGTCCTGGGACCTCTTCTCTTTTCTCTGTATACACTCTCTCTAGGTGACCTAATAACATCTTTTGGGTTTAATTATCACCTCTATGCTGACGACACACAAATATATTTCTCAACACCCGACCTTACACCTACTGTACAAACCAAAGTTTCTGAATGTCTCTCTGCTATATCATCCTGGATGGCCCTCCGCCGCCTTAAACTCAACATGGCTAAAACAGAGCTCCTCATACTTCCTCCCAAACCTGGCCCTACTACCTCCTTCCACATTACTGTTGGAACTACGATCATTCACCCAGTAGCCCAAGCACGCTGCCTTGGGGTCACACTCGACTCCTCTCTCACATTTGCCCCTCACATTCAAAACATTTCTAAAACCTGTCGCTTTTTCCTCCGCAATATAACTAAGATACGCCCTTTCCTCTGTTGCTCGACTGCTAAAACTCTGACTCAGGCCCTCATTCTCTCCCGTCTTGATTACTGTAACCTCCTGCTGTCCGGCCTTCCTGCCTCTCACCTGTCTCCCCTACAATCTATCCTTAACGCTGCTGCCAGAATCACTCTACTCTTTCCTAGATCTGTCTCAGCATCTCCCCTCATGAAATCCCTCTCCTGGCTTCCGATCAAATCCCGCATCTCACACTCCATTCTTCTCCTCACTTTTAAAGCTTTACACTCTTCTGCCCCTCCTTACATCTCAGCCCTAATTTCTCGCTATGCACCATCCAGACTCTTGCGTTCTTCTCAAGGATGTCTTCTTTCTACCCCCTTTGTATCTAAAGCCCTCTCCCGCCTTAAACCTTTTTCATTGACTGCCCCTCACCTCTGGAATGCCCTTCCCCTCAGTACCCGACTAGCACCCTCTCTATCCACCTTTAAGACCCACCTTAAGACACACTTGCTTAAAGAAGCATATGAATAGGACTGTGGCTATTCTGAACACATGGCACATAAAGCTTGGCCCCCTGCAGATGCACTTACCAGAACTCCCTCCTACTGTCTCTGTACATTCTCCCTAACTACCAATTAGACTGTAAGCTCCTCGGAGCAGGGACTCCTCTTCCTTAATGTCTAAAGCACTTATTCCCATGATCTGTTATTTATATTATCTGTTATTTATTGGATTACCACATGTATTACTGCTGTGAAGCGCTATGTACACTAATGGCGCTATATAAATAAAGACATACAATACAATACAATATTGGCAGATTGCAGTGCCTGACGTACCCCAGGCCGCCCCCCGGGGCAATGAGTGAGGGGCCGAGGATCTCTCCGCTGAGCCAGATGCTTCTCTTTAATTAGCGAGTTTTGTTGCAGGCTGAGCAGCTGTCACTCAATAATCAGCACAGATCACTGTGCCTCGTGTGTGACAGGGAGGGAGAGATAACTGTGCCTCATGTGTGACAGGGAGTGAGAGATAGCTGTGCCTTGTGTGTGACAGGGAGTGAGAGATAGCTGTGCATCGTGTGTGTGACAGTGAGAGATAGCTGTGCATCGTATGTGTTGACAGTGAGAGATAGCTGTGCATCGTGTGTGTGTGTGTGTGACAGTGAGAGATAGCTGTGCATCGTGTGTGTGTGACAGGGAGAGATAGCTGGGCATCGTGTGTGTGTGACAGTGAAAGATAGCTGTGCATCGTGTGTGTGTGACAGTGAAAGATAGCTGTGCATCGTGTGTGTGTGACAGTGAAAGATAGCTGTGCATCGTGTGTGTGTGACAGGGAGAGATAGCTGTGCATCATGTGTGTGTGTGACAGGGAGAGATAGCTGTGCATCGTGTGTGTGTGACAGTGAAAGATAGCTGTGCATCGTGTGTGTGTGTGTGTGACAGTGAGAGATAGCTGTGTATCGTGTGTGTGTGTGTGTGACAGTGAGAGATAGCTGTGCATCGTGTGTGTGTGACAGGGAGAGATAGCTGTGCATCATGTGTGTGTGTGACAGTGAGAAATAGCTGTGCATCTTGTGTGTGTGACAGTGAAAGATAGCTGTGCATCGTGTGTGTGTGACAGGGAGAGATAGCTGTGCATCGTGTGTGTGTGTGTGACAGTGAAAGATAGCTGTGCATCGTGTGTGTTTTTTACAGGAAGAGATAGCTGTGCATCGTGTGTGTATGACAGGGAGAGATAGCTGTGCATCGTGTGTGTGTGACAGGGAGAGATAGCTGTGCATCGTGTGTGGCGGAGTGAGAGCTGTGCATCGTGTGTGTGTGACAGTGTGAGATAGCTGTGCATCGTGTGTGTGTGACAGTGATATAGCTGTGCATCGTTTGTGTGTGTGACAGTGAGAGAGAGCTGTGCATCGTTTGTGTGTGTGACAGTGAGAGAGAGCTGTGCATCGTGTGTGTGTGTGACAGTGAGAGAGAGCTGTGCATCGTGTGTGTGTGTGTGTGACAGTGAGAGATAGCTGTGCATCGTGTGTGTGTGTGTGACAGTGAGATAGCTGTGCATCGTGTGTGTGGGACAGGGAGAGATAGCTGTGCAACATGTGTGTGTGTGACAGTGAGAAATAGCTGTGCAGCGTGTGTGTGTGACAGTGAAAGATAGCTGTGCATCGTGTGTGTGTGTGAGACAGTGAGAGATAGCTGTGCATTGTATGTGTGAGACAGGGAGAGATATCTGTGCATCGTGTGTGACAGTGAGAGATAGCTGTGCATCGTATGTGTTGACAGTGAGAGATAGCTGTGCATCGTGTGTGTGTGTGTGTGACAGTGAAAGATAGCTGTGCATCGTGTGTGTGTGTGTGACAGTGAGAGATAGCTGTGCATCGTGTGTGTGTGACAGGGAGAGATAGCTGTGCATCATGTGTGTGTGTGACAGTGAGAAATAGCTGTGCATCGTGTATGTGTGACAGTGAAAGATAGCTGTGCATCGTGTGTGTGTGACAGGGAGAGATAGCTGTGCATCATGTGTGTGTGTGACAGTGAGAGATAGCTGTGCATCGTGTGTGTGTGACAGTGAAAGATAGCTGTGCATCGTGTGTGTATGACAGGGAGAGATAGCTGTGCATCGTGTGTGTATGACAGGGAGAGATAGCTGTGCATCGTGTGTGTGTGACAGGGAGAGATAGCTGTGCATCGTGTGTGGCGGAGTGAGAGCTGTGCATCGTGTGTGTGTGTGACAGTGTGAGATAGCTGTGCATCGTTTGTGTGTGTGACAGTGAGAGAGTGCTGTGCATCGTTTGTGTGTGTGACAGTGAGAGAGAGCTGTGCATCGTGTGTGTGTGTGAGACAGTGAGAGATAGCTGTGCATTGTATGTGTGAGACAGGGAGAGATATCTGTGCATCGTGTGTGACAGTGAGAGATAGCTGTGCATCGTATGTGTTGACAGTGAGAGATAGCTGTGCATCGTGTGTGTGTGTGTGTGACAGTGAGAGATAGCTGTGCATCGTGTGTGTGTGTGTGACAGTGAGAGATAGCTGTGCATCGTGTGTGTGTGACAGGGAGAGATAGCTGTGCATCATGTGTGTGTGTGACAGTGAGAAATAGCTGTGCATCGTGTGTGTGTGACAGTGAAAGATAGCTGTGCATCGTGTGTGTGTGACAGGGAGAGATAGCTGTGCATCATGTGTGTGTGTGACAGTGAGAGATAGCTGTGCATCGCGTGTGTGTGTGACAGGGAAAGATAGCTGTGCATCGTGTGTGTTTTTTACAGGAAGAGATAGCTGTGCATCGTGTGTGTATGACAGGGAGATAGCTGTGCATCGTTTGTGTGTGTGACAGTGAGAGAGAGCTGTGCATCGTTTGTGTGTGTGACAGTGAGAGAGAGCTGTGCATTGTTTGTGTGTGAGAGACAGTGAGAGATATCTGTGCATCGTGTGTGACAGTGAGAGATAGCTGTGCATCGTATGTGTTGACAGTGAGAGATAGCTGTGCATCGTGTGTGTGTGTGTGTGTGACAGTGAGAGATAGCTGTGCATCGTGTGTGTGTGTGTGACAGTGAGATAGCTGTGCATCGTGTGTGTGGGACAGGGAGAGATAGCTGTGCAACATGTGTGTGTGTGACAGTGAGAAATAGCTGTGCAGCGTGTGTGTGTGACAGTGAAAGATAGCTGTGCATCGTGTGTGTGTGTGAGACAGTGAGAGATAGCTGTGCATTGTATGTGTGAGACAGGGAGAGATATCTGTGCATCGTGTGTGACAGTGAGAGATAGCTGTGCATCGTATGTATTGACAGTGAGATAGCTGTGCATCGTGTGTGTGTGTGACAGTGAGAGATAGCTGTGCATCGTGTGTGTGTGACAGTGAGAGATAGCTGTGCATCGTGTGTGTATGACAGGGAGAGATAGCTGTGCATCGTGTGTGTGTGACAGTGAGATAGCTGTGCATCGTGTGTGTGTGACAGTGAAAGATAGCTGTGCATCGTGTGTGTGTGTGACAGTGAGAGATAGCTGTGCATCGTGTGTGTGTGTGACAGGGAGAGATAGCTGTGCATCATGTGTGTGTGTGAGTGAGAAATAGCTGTGCATCGTGTGTGTGTGACAGTGAAAGATAGCTGTGCATCGTGTGTGTGTGACAGGGAGAGATAGCTGTGCATCATGTGTGTGTGTGACAGTGAGAGATAGCTGTGCATCGTGTGTGTGTGACAGTGAAAGATAGCTGTGCATCTTGTGTGTATGACAGGGAGAGATAGCTGTGCATCGTGTGTGTATGACAGGGAGAGATAGCTGTGCATCGTGTGTGTGTGACAGTGTGAGATAGCTGTGCATCGTTTGTGTGTGTGACAGTGAGAGAGTGCTGTGCATCGTTTGTGTGTGTGACAGTGAGAGAGAGCTGTGCATCGTGTGTGTGTGTGTGAGACAGTGAGAGATAGCTGTGCATTGTATGTGTGTGTGTGTTCACAGTGAGAGATAGCTGTGCATCGTGTGTGTGTGTGTGTGTGTGTGTGTGTGTGTGACAGTGAGAGATAGCTGTGCATCGTGTGTGTGTGTGTGTGACAGTGAGAGATAGCTGTGCATCGTGTGTGTGTGACAGGGAGAGATAGCTGTGCATCATGTGTGTGTGTGACAGTGAGAAATAGCTGTGCATCGTGTGTGTGTGACAGTGAAAGATAGCTGTGCATCGTGTGTGTGTGACAGGGAGAGATAGCTGTGCATCATGTGTGTGTGACAGTGAGAAATAGCTGTGCATCGTGTGTGTGTGACAGTGAAAGATAGCTGTGCATTGTGTGTGTGTGACAGTGAGAGATAGCTGTGCATCGTGTGTGTGTGACAGTGAGAAATAGCTGTGCATCGTGTGTGTGTGACAGTGAAAGATAGCTGTGCATCGTGTGTGTGTGTGTGACAGTGAGAGATAGCTGTGCATCGTGTGTGTGTGTGTGACAGTGAGAGATAGCTGTGCATCGTGTGTGTGTGACAGGGAGAGATAGCTGTGCATCATGTGTGTGTGACAGTGAGAAATAGCTGTGCATCGTGTGTGTGTGACAGTGAAAGATAGCTGTGCATTGTGTGTGTGTGACAGTGAGAGATAGCTGTGCATCGTGTGTGTGTGACAGTGAGAAATAGCTGTGCATCGTGTGTGTGTGACAGTGAAAGATAGCTGTGCATCGTGTGTGTGTGACAGGGAGAGATAGCTGTGCATCATGTGTGTGTGTGACAGTGAGAGATAGCTGTGCATCGTGTGTGTGTGTGACAGTGAAAGATAGCTGTGCATCATGTGTGTGTGTGACAGTGAGAGATAACTGTGTATCGTGTGTGTGTGTGTGTGACAGTGAGAGATAGCTGTGCATCGTGTGTGTGTGACAGGGAGAGATAGCTGTGCATTATGTGTGTATGACAGGGAGAGATAGCTGTGTATCTTGTGTGTGACAGGGAGAGATAGCTGTGCATCGTGTGTGTGTGACATTGAGTGATAGCTGTGCATCGTGTGTGTGTGACAGGGAGATAGCTGTGCATCGTGTGTATGTGACAGTGATAGATAGCTGTGCATCGTGTGTGTGTGTGACAGTGATAGATAGCTGTGCATCGTGTGTGTGTGACAGGGAGAGATAGCTGTGCATTGTGTGTGTGTGACAGGGAGAGATAGCTGTGCATCGTGTGTGTGTCAGGGAGTGAGAGATAGCTGTGCATCATGTGTGTGTGACAGGGAGAGATAGCTGTGCATTGTGTGTGTGTGAAAGGGAGAGATAGCTGTGCATCGTGTGTGTGTCAGGGAGTGAGATAGTTGTGAATCTTGTGTGTGTCAGGGAGTGAGAGATAGCTGTGCATCGTGTGAGTGTTTCAGGGAGTGATAGATAGCTGTGCATTGTGTGTGTGTGACAGTGAGAGTTAGCTGTGCATCGTGTGTGTGTGATAGGGAGAGATAGATGTGCATCGTGTGTGTGACATCGAGAGATAGCTGTGCATCGTGTGTGTGTGACAGGGAGAGATAGCTGTGCATCATGTGTGTGAGACAGGGAGAGATAGCTGTGCATCGTGTGTGTGTGTGACAGAGAGAGATAGCTGTGCATCGTGTGTGTGACAGTGAGCGATAGCTGTGCATTGTGTGTGTGAAAGGGAGAGATAGCTGTGCATCGTGTGTGTGTCAGGGAGTGAGAGATAGTTGTGCATCGTGTGTGTGAGACAGTGAGAGATAGCTGTGCATTGTGTGTGTGTGACAGTGAGAGATAGCTGTGCGTCGTGTGTGTGTGACAGGGAGAGATAGCTGTGCATCGTGTGTGTGTCAGGGAGTGAGAGATAGCTGTGCATCATGTGTGTGTGACAGGGAGAGATAGCTGTGCATTGTGTGTGTGTGACAGTGAGAGATATCTGTGCATCGTGTGTGTGTGACAGGGAGAGATAGCTGTTCATCGTGTGTGTGTGTGTGTCAAGGAGTGAGAGATAGTTGTGCATCGTGTGTGTGTCAGGGAGTGAGAGATAGCTGTGCATCGTGTGTGTGTTTCAGGGAGTGAGAGATAGCTGTGCATCATGTGTGTGTGTGTGACAGGGAGAGATAGTTGTGCATCGTGTGTGCATCTCTCACTGTCACACATACGATGCACAGCTATCTCTCCCTGTCACACACACACGATGCACAGCTATCTCACACTGTCACACACACACACACACACACTAGACACAGCTATCTCTCCCTGTCACATACACACGATGCACAGCTATCTCTCACTGTCACACACACACACACACGATGCACAGCTAACTCTCACTGTCACAAACACACGAGGCATAGCTATCTCTCACACCCTGACACACACACACAATGGACAGCTATCTCTCACTGTCACACACACGATGCACAGCTATCTCTCACTCCCTGACACACGCACACAATGCGCCGCGTCACTGTCAGTGCTATGAGGGTGAGGCAGGGGTTACTATGGGGTGAGGCAGGGGTTACTATAGGGTGAGGCAGGGGTTACTATGGGGTGCGGCAGGGGTTACTATGGGGTGAGGCAAGGGTTACTATGGGGTGAGGCAGGGGTTACTTGGGGGTGCGGCAGGGGTTACTATGGGGTGAGGCAAGGGTTACTATGGGTTGAGGCAGGGGTTACTATGGGGTGCGGCAGGGGTTACTATGGGGTGAGGCAGGGATTACTATGGGGTGAGGCAGGGTTTACTATGGGGTGAGGCAGGGGTTACTATGGGGTGAGGCAGGGGTTAATATGGGGTGAGGCAGGGTTTAGTATGGGGTGAGGCAGGGGTTACTATGGGGTGAGGCAGGGGTTACTATGGGGTGAGGCAGGGGTTGATATAGGGTGAGGCATGGTTTACTATGGGGTGAGGCAGGGTTTACTATGGGGTGAGGCAGGGTTTACTATGGGGTGAAACAGGGGTTAATATGGGGTGAGGCAGGGGTTGATATAGGGTGAGGCATGGTTTACTATGGGGTGAGGCAGGGTTTACTATGGGGTGAGGCAGGGTTTACTATGGGGTGAGGCAGGGTTTACTATGGGGTGAGGCAGGGATTAATATGGGGTGAGGCAGGGGTTACTATGGGGTGAGGCAGGGGTTACTATGGGGTGAGGCAGGGGTTACTATGGGGTGAGGCAGGGGTTACTATGGGGTGAGGCAGGGGTTACTATGGGGTGAGGCAGGGGTTACTATGGGGTGAGGCAGGGGTTAATATGGGGTGAGGCAGGGTTTAGTATGGGGTGAGGCGGGGTTAATATTGGGTGAGGCAGGGGTTACTATGGGGTGAAGCAGGAGTTAATATGGGGTGAGGCAGGGGTTACTGTGGGGTGAGGCAGGGGTTACTATGGGTTGAGGCAGGGGTTAATATGGGGTGAGGCAAGGGTTACTATGGGGTGAGGAAGGGGTTACTATGGGGTGAGGCAAGGGTTACTATGGGGTGAGGCAGGGGTTACTATGGGGTGCGGCAGGGGTTACTATGGTGTGAGGCTGGAGTTACTATGGGGTGAGGCAGGGGTTACTATGGGGTGAGGCAGGGGTTACTATGGGGTGAGGCAGGGGTTACTGTGGGGTGAGGCAGGTGTTACTATGGGGTGAGGCAGGGTTTACTATGGGATGAGGCAGGGATTACTATGGGGTGAAGCAGGAGTTAATATGGGGTGAGGCAGGGTTTACTATGGGGTGAGGCAGGGGTTACTATGGGGTGAAGCAGGAGTTAATATGGGGTGAGGCAGGGGTTAATATGGGGTGAGGAAGGGGTTACTATGGGGTGAGGCAGGGGCAACTATGGGGTGAGGCAGGGGTTACTATGGGGTGCGGCAGGGGTTACTATGGGGTGAGGCAGGGGTTACTATGGGGTGAGGCAGGGGTTACTATGGGGTGCGGCAGGGGTTACTATGGTGTGAGGCAGGGGTTACTATGGGGTGAGGCAGGGGTTACTATGGGGTGAGGCAGGGGTTACTATGGGGTGAGGCAGGGGTTACTATGGGGTGAGGCAGGGGTTACTATGGGGTGCGGCAGGGGTTACTATGGGGTGAGGCTGGGGTTACTATGGGGTGAGGCAGGGGTTACTATGGGGTGAGGCAGGGGTTACTATGGGGTGAGGCAGGGGTTACTTCTTTCTCTCTCAGGCCTGAGTAACTACAGGCACACAAGCATTAACGTACGCAATGGGACTAAGCTAACAGGCCTGAGTAACACAGGCATACCCCGCAGTAACGTACGCAATGGGACTAGGCTAACAGGCCTGAGTAACACAGGCATACCCCGCATTAACGTACGCAATGGGACTAAGCTAACAGGCCTGAGTAACTACAGGCATACCCCGCATTAACGTACACAATGGGACTAAGCTAACAGGCCTGAGTAACTAAAGGTATACCCCGCATTAATGTACGCAATGGGACAAAGCTAACAGGCCTGAGTAACTAAAGGCATACCCCGCATTAACGTACGCAATGGGACAAAGCTAACAGGCCTGAGTAACACAGGCATACCCCGCATTAACGTACGCAATGGGACTAAGCTAACAGGCTTGAGTAACACAGGCATACCCCGCATTAACGTTCACAATGGGACTATGGCCTCTACAGTATATCAGAAAAGGGGTTAAGTCTCCAGGAGAGGAATTCCTGCAGGAATGATACTCGGCCCTGCTCTATATTAGATGCTGGTGTTACATATTGGCAGGTGGCAGTGCCTGACGTACCCCGGGCTGCCCCCCGGGGCAATGAGTGAGGGGCCGAGGATCTCTCCGCTGAGCCAGATGCTTCTCTTTAATTAGCGAGTTTTGTTGCAGGCGGAGCAGCTGTCACTCAATAATCAGCACAGATCACTGTGCCTCGTGTGTGACAGGGAGGGAGAGATAACTGTGCCTCATGTGTGACAGGGAGTGAGAGATAGCTGTGCCTTGTGTGTGACAGGGAGTGAGAGATAGCTGTGCCTCATGTGTGAGGGAGTGAGAGATAATTGTGCATCGTGTGTGTGACAGTGAGAGATAGCTGTGCAGCGTGTGTGTGTGACAGGGAGAGATAGCTGTGCATCGTCTGTGTATGACAGGGAGAGATAGCTGTGCATCGTGTGTATGTGACAGGGAGAGATAGCTGTGCATCGTGTGTGGCGGAGTGAGAGCTGTGCATCGTGTGTGTGTGTGACAGTGTGAGATAGCTGTGCATCGTGTGTGTGTGACAGTGTGAGATAGCTGTGCATCGTTTGTGTGTGTGACAGTGAGAGAGAGCTGTGCATCGTGTGTGTGTGTGAGACAGTGAGAGATAGCTGTGCATTGTATGTGTGAGACAGGGAGAGATATCTGTGCATCGTGTGTGACAGTGAGAGATAGCTGTGCATCGTATGTGTTGACAGTGAGAGATAGCTGTGCATCGTGTGTGTGTGTGTGTGTGACAGTGAGAGATAGCTGTGCATCGTGTGTGTGTTTGTGACAGTGAGAGATAGCTGTGCATCGTGTGTGTGTGACAGGGAGAGATAGCTGTGCATCATGTGTGTGTGACAGTGAGAAATAGCTGTGCATCGTGTGTGTGTGACACTGAAAGATAGCTGTGCATCGTGTGTGTGTGTGTGTGTGTGACAGGGAGAGATAGCTGTGCATCATGTGTGTGTGTGACAGTGAGAGATAGCTGTGCATCGTGTGTGTGTGTGTGTGACAGTGAAAGATAGCTGTGCATCGTGTGTGTGTGACAGTGAGATAGCTGTGCATCGTGTGTGTGTGTGTGTGTGTGTGTGACAGTGAGAGATAGCTGTGCATCGTGTGTGTGTGACAGGGAGAGATAGCTGCGCATCATGTGTGTATGACAGGGAGAGATAGCTGTGTATCGTGTGTGTGTGACAGGGAGAGATAGCTGTGCATCGTGTGTGTGTGACATTGAGTGATAGCTGTGCATCGTGTGTGTGTGACGGAGAGATAGCTGTGCATCGAGTGTATGTGACAGTGAGAGATAGCTGTGCATCGTGTGTGTGTGTGACAGGGAGAGATAGCTGTGCATCATGTGTGTGTGACAGTGAGAGATAGCTGTGCATCGTGTGTGTGTGTGTGTGTGACAGTGATAGATAGCTGTGCATCGTGTTTGTGTCAGGGAGTGAGAGATAGCTGTGCATCGTGTGTGTGTGACAGGGAGAGATAGCTGTGCATCATGTGTGTGTGACAGTGAGAGATAGCTGTGCATCGTGTGTGTGTGTGACAGTGATAGATAGCTGTGCATCGTGTGTGTGTGACAGGGAGAGATAGCTGTGCATTGTGTGTGTGTGACAGGGAGAGATAGCTGTGCATCGTGTGTGTGTCAGGGAGTGAGAGATAGCTGTGCATCATGTGTGTGTGACAGGGAGAGATAGCTGTGCATTGTGTGTGTGTGAAAGGGAGAGATAGCTGTGCATCGTGTGTGTGTCAGGGAGTGAGAGATAGTTGTGAATCTTGTGTGTGTCAGGGAGTGAGAGATAGCTGTGCATCGTGTGAGTGTTTCAGGGAGTGATAGATAGCTGTGCATTGTGTGTGTGTGACAGTGAGAGTTAGCTGTGCATCGTGTGTGTGTGATAGGGAGAGATAGATGTGCATCGTGTGTGTGACATCGAGAGATAGCTGTGCATCGTGTGTGTGTGACAGGGAGAGATAGCTGTGCATCATGTGTGTGAGACAGGGAGAGATAGCTGTGCATCGTGTGTGTGTGTGTGACAGAGAGAGATAGCTGTGCATCGTGTGTGTGACAGTGAGCGATAGCTGTGCATTGTGTGTGTGAAAGGGAGAGATAGTTGTGCATCGTGTGTGTGAGACAGTGAGAGATAGCTGTGCATTGTGTGTGT
The DNA here is from genome assembly GCF_040206685.1 of Ascaphus truei. Taxonomy (NCBI): domain Eukaryota; kingdom Metazoa; phylum Chordata; class Amphibia; order Anura; family Ascaphidae; genus Ascaphus; species Ascaphus truei. The sequence goes on from NW_027455621.1 coordinate 478,777, forward strand.
GTGACAGTGAGAGATAGCTGTGCGTCGTGTGTGTGTGACAGGGAGAGATAGCTGTGCATCGTGTGTGTGTCAGGGAGTGAGAGATAGCTGTGCATCATGTGTGTGTGACAGGGAGAGATAGCTGTGCATTGTGTGTGTGTGACAGTGAGAGATATCTGTGCATCGTGTGTGTGTGACAGGGAGAGATAGCTGTTCATCGTGTGTGTGTGTGTCAAGGAGTGAGAGATAGTTGTGCATCGTGTGTGTGTCAGGGAGTGAGAGATAGCTGTGCATCGTGTGTGTGTTTCAGGGAGTGAGAGATAGCTGTGCATCATGTGTGTGTGTGTGACAGGGAGAGATAGTTGTGCATCGTGTGTGCATCTCTCACTGTCACACATACGATGCACAGCTATCTCTCCCTGTCACACACACACGATGCACAGCTATCTCACACTGTCACACACACACACTAGACACAGCTATCTCTCCCTGTCACATACACACGATGCACAGCTATCTCTCACTGTCACACACACACACACGATGCACAGCTAACTCTCACTGTCACAAACACACGAGGCATAGCTATCTCTCACACCCTGACACACACACACAATGGACAGCTATCTCTCACTGTCACACACACGATGCACAGCTATCTCTCACTCCCTGACACACGCACACAATGCGCCGCGTCACTGTCAGTGCTATGAGGGTGAGGCAGGGGTTACTATGGGGTGAGGCAGGGGTTACTATGGGGTGAGGCAGGGGTTACTATGGGGTGCGGCAGGGGTTACTATGGGGTGAGGCAAGGGTTACTATGGGGTGAGGCAGGGGTTACTTGGGGGTGCGGCAGGGGTTACTATGGGGTGAGGCAAGGGTTACTATGGGTTGAGGCAGGGGTTACTATGGGGTGCGGCAGGGGTTACTATGGGGTGAGGCAGGGATTACTATGGGGTGAGGCAGGGTTTACTATGGGGTGAGGCAGGGGTTACTATGGGGTGAGGCAGGGGTTAATATGGGGTGAGGCAGGGTTTAGTATGGGGTGAGGCAGGGGTTACTATGGGGTGAGGCAGGGGTTACTATGGGGTGAGGCAGGGGTTGATATAGGGTGAGGCATGGTTAACTATGGGGTGAGGCAGGGTTTACTATGGGGTGAGGCAGGGTTTACTATGGGGTGAGGCAGGGGTTAATATGTGGTGAGGCAGGGGTTAATATGGGGTGAAACAGGGGTTAATATGGGGTGAGGCAGGGGTTGATATAGGGTGAGGCATGGTTTACTATGGGGTGAGGCAGGGTTTACTATGGGGTGAGGCAGGGTTTACTATGGGGTGAGGCAGGGTTTACTATGGGGTGAGGCAGGGTTTACTATGGGGTGAGGCAGGGATTAATATGGGGTGAGGCAGGGGTTACTATGGGGTGAGGCAGGGGTTACTATGGGGTGAGGCAGGGGTTACTATGGGGTGAGGCAGGGGTTACTATGGGGTGAGGCAGGGGTTACTATGGGGTGAGGCAGGGGTTACTATGGGGTGAGGCAGGGGTTAATATGGGGTGAGGCATGGTTTAGTATGGGGTGAGGCGGGGTTAATATTGGGTGAGGCAGGGGTTACTATGGGGTGAAGCAGGAGTTAATATGGGGTGAGGCAGGGGTTACTGTGGGGTGAGGCAGGGGTTACTATGGGTTGAGGCAGGGGTTAATATGGGGTGAGGCAAGGGTTACTATGGGGTGAGGAAGGGGTTACTATGGGGTGAGGCAAGGGTTACTATGGGGTGAGGCAGGGGTTACTATGGGGTGCGGCAGGGGTTACTATGGTGTGAGGCTGGAGTTACTATGGGGTGAGGCAGGGGTTACTATGGGGTGAGGCAGGGGTTACTATGGGGTGAGGCAGGGGTTACTGTGGGGTGAGGCAGGGGTTACTATGGGGTGAGGCAGGGTTTACTATGGGATGAGGCAGGAATTACTATGGGGTGAAGCAGGAGTTAATATGGGGTGAGGCAGGGTTTACTATGGGGTGAGGCAGGGGTTACTATGGGGTGAAGCAGGAGTTAATATGGGGTGAGGCAGGGGTTAATATGGGGTGAGGAAGGGGTTACTATGGGGTGAGGCAGGGGTGAATATGGTGTGCGGCAGGGGTTAATATGGAGTAAGGCAGGGGCAACTATGGGGTGAGGCAGGGGTTACTATGGGGTGCGGCAGGGGTTACTATGGGGTGAGGCAGGGGTTACTATGGGGTGAGGCAGGGGTTACTATGGGGTGCGGCAGGGGTTACTATGGTGTGAGGCAGGGGTTACTATGGGGTGAGGCAGGGGTTACTATGGGGTGAGGCAGGGGTTACTATGGGGTGAGGCAGGGGTTACTATGGGGTGAGGCAGGGGTTACTATGGGGTGCGGCAGGGGTTACTATGGGGTGAGGCTGGGGTTACTATGGGGTGAGGCAGGGGTTACTATGGGGTGAGGCAGGGGTTACTATGGGGTGAGGCAGGGGTTACTTCTTTCTCTCTCAGGCCTGAGTAACTACAGGCACACAAGCATTAACGTACGCAATGGGACTAAGCTAACAGGCCTGAGTAACACAGGCATACCCCGCAGTAACGTACGCAATGGGACTAGGCTAACAGGCCTGAGTAACACAGGCATACCCCGCATTAACGTACGCAATGGGACTAAGCTAACAGGCCTGAGTAACTACAGGCATACCCCGCATTAACGTACACAATGGGACTAAGCTAACAGGCCTGAGTAACTAAAGGTATACCCCGCATTAATGTACGCAATGGGACAAAGCTAACAGGCCTGAGTAACTAAAGGCATACCCCGCATTAACGTACGCAATGGGACAAAGCTAACAGGCCTGAGTAACACAGGCATACCCCGCATTAACGTACGCAATGGGACTAAGCTAACAGGCTTGAGTAACACAGGCATACCCCGCATTAACGTTCACAATGGGACTATGGCCTCTACAGTATATCAGAAAAGGGGTTAAGTCTCCAGGAGAGGAATTCCTGCAGGAATGATACTCGGCCCTGCTCTATATTAGATGCTGGTGTTACATATTGGCAGGTGGCAGTGCCTGACGTACCCCGGGCTGCCCCCCGGGGCAATGAGTGAGGGGCCGAGGATCTCTCCGCTGAGCCAGATGCTTCTCTTTAATTAGCGAGTTTTGTTGCAGGCGGAGCAGCTGTCACTCAATAATCAGCACAGATCACTGTGCCTCGTGTGTGACAGGGAGGGAGAGATAACTGTGCCTCATGTGTGACAGGGAGTGAGAGATAGCTGTGCCTTGTGTGTGACAGGGAGTGAGAGATAGCTGTGCCTCATGTGTGAGGGAGTGAGAGATAATTGTGCATCGTGTGTGTGACAGTGAGAGATAGCTGTGCAGCGTGTGTGTGTGACAGGGAGAGATAGCTGTGCATCGTGTGTGTATGACAGGGAGAGATAGCTGTGCATCGTGTGTATGTGACAGGGAGAGATAGCTGTGCATCGTGTGTGGCGGAGTGAGAGCTGTGCATCGTGTGTGTGTGTGACAGTGTGAGATAGCTGTGCATCGTGTGTGTGTGACAGTGTGAGATAGCTGTGCATCGTTTGTGTGTGTGACAGTGAGAGAGAGCTGTGCATCGTGTGTGTGTGTGTGAGACAGTGAGAGATAGCTGTGCATTGTATGTGTGAGACAGGGAGAGATATCTGTGCATCGTGTGTGACAGTGAGAGATAGCTGTGCATCGTATGTGTTGACAGTGAGAGATAGCTGTGCATCGTGTGTGTGTTTGTGACAGTGAGAGATAGCTGTGCATCGTGTGTGTGTGACAGGGAGAGATAGCTGTGCATCATGTGTGTGTGACAGTGAGAAATAGCTGTGCATCGTGTGTGTGTGACACTGAAAGATAGCTGTGCATCGTGTGTGTGTGTGTGTGTGACAGGGAGAGATAGCTGTGCATCATGTGTGTGTGTGACAGTGAGAGATAGCTGTGCATCGTGTGTGTGTGTGTGTGACAGTGAAAGATAGCTGTGCATCGTGTGTGTGTGACAGTGAGATAGCTGTGCATCGTGTGTGTGTGTGTGTGTGTGTGTGTGACAGTGAGAGATAGCTGTGCATCGTGTGTGTGTGACAGGGAGAGATAGCTGCGCATCATGTGTGTATGACAGGGAGAGATAGCTGTGTATCGTGTGTGTGTGACAGGGAGAGATAGCTGTGCATCGTGTGTGTGTGACATTGAGTGATAGCTGTGCATCGTGTGTGTGTGACAGTGAGAGATAGCTGTGCATCGAGTGTATGTGACAGTGAGAGATAGCTGTGCATCGTGTGTGTGTGTGACAGGGAGAGATAGCTGTGCATCATGTGTGTGTGACAGTGAGAGATAGCTGTGCATCGTGTGTGTGTGTGTGTGACAGTGATAGATAGCTGTGCATCGTGTGTGTGTGACAGGGAGAGATAGCTGTGCATCGTGTTTGTGTCAGGGAGTGAGAGATAGCTGTGCATCATGTGTGTGTGACAGGGAGAGATAGCTGTGCATCATGTGTGTGTGACAGGGAGAGATAGCTGTGCATTGTGTGTGTGACAGTGAGAGATAGCTGTGCATTGTGTGTGTGTGACAGGGAGAGATAGCTGTTAATCGTGTGTGTGTGTGTCAAGGAGTGAGAGATAGTTGTGAATCTTGTGTGTGTCAGGGAGTGAGAGATAGTTGTGCATCGTGTGAGTGTTTCAGGGAGTGATAGATAGCTGTGCATCGTGTGTGTGTGACAGTGAGAGTTAGCTGTGCATCGTGTGTGTGTGACAGGGAGAGATAGATGTGCATCGTGTGTGTGTGTCATGGAGTGAGAGATAGCTGTGCATCATGTGTGTGTAACAGGGAGAGATAGCTGTGCATCGTGTGTGTGTGTGTGTGTGACAGGGAGAGATAGCTGTGCATCATGTGTGTGTGTGACAGTGAGAGATAGCTGTGCATCGTGTGTGTGTGTGTGTGACAGTGAAAGATAGCTGTGCATCGTGTGTGTGTGACAGTGAGATAGCTGTGCATCGTGTGTGTGTGTGTGTGTGTGATAGTGAGAGATAGCTGTGCATCGTGTGTGTGTGACAGGGAGAGATAGCTGCGCATCATGTGTGTATGACAGGGAGAGATAGCTGTGTATCGTGTGTGTGACAGGGAGAGATAGCTGTGCATCGTGTGTGTGTGACATTGAGTGATAGCTGTGCATCGTGTGTGTGTGACAGGGAGAGTTAGCTGTGCATCGAGTGTATGTGACAGTGAGAGATAGCTGTGCATCGTGTGTGTGTGTGACAGGGAGAGATAGCTGTGCATCATGTGTGTGTGACAGTGAGAGATAGCTGTGCATCGTGTGTGTGTGTGTGTGTGACAGTGATAGATAGCTGTGCATCGTGTGTGTGTGACAGGGAGAGATAGCTGTGCATCGTGTTTGTGTCAGGGAGTGAGAGATAGCTGTGCATCATGTGTGTGTGACAGGGAGAGATAGCTGTGCATCATGTGTGTGTGACAGGGAGAGATAGCTGTGCATTGTGTGTGTGACAGTGAGAGATAGCTGTGCATCGTGTGTGTGTGACAGGGAGAGATAGCTGTTCATCGTGTGTGTGTGTGTGTCAAGGAGTGAGAGATAGTTGTGAATCTTGTGTGTGTCAGGGAGTGAGAGATAGTTGTGCATCGTGTGAGTGTTTCAGGGAGTGATAGATAGCTGTGCATCGTGTGTGTGTGACAGTGAGAGTTAGCTGTGCATCGTGTGTGTGTGTGACAGGGAGAGATAGATGTGCATCGTGTGTGTGTGACAGGGAGAGATAGCTGTGCATCGTGTGTGTGTGTGACAGGGAGAGATAGCTGTGCATCGTGTGTGTGAGACAGGGAGTGAGAGATAGCTGTGCATCATGTGTGTGTGTGAGACAGGGAGAGATAGTTGTGCATCGTGTGTGCATCTCTCACTGTCACACATACGATGCACAGCTATCTCTCCCTGTCACACACACACGATGCACAGCTATCTCACACTGTCACACACACACACACACACACTAGACACAGCTATCTCTCCCTGTCACATACACACGATGCACAGCTATCTCTCACTGTCACACACACACACACGATGCACAGCTAACTCTCACTGTCACAAACACACGAGGCATAGCTATCTCTCACACCCTGACACACACACACAATGGACAGCTATCTCTCACTGTCACATACACGATGCACAGCTATCTCTCACTCCCTGACACACGCACACAATGCGCCGCGTCACTGTCAGTGCTATGAGGGTGAGGCAGGGGTTACTATGGGGTGAGGCAGGGGTTACTATGGGGTGAGGCAGGGGTTACTATGGGGTGCGGCAGGGGTTACTATGGGGTGAGGCAAGGGTTACTATGGGGTGAGGCAGGGGTTACTTGGGGGTGCGGCAGGGGTTAATATGGGGTGAGGCAGGGGTTGATATAGGGTGAGGCATGGTTTACTATGGGGTGAGGCAGGGTTTACTATGGGGTGAGGCAGGGTTTACTATGGGGTGAGGCAGGGTTTACTATGGGGTGAGGCAGGGATTAATATGGGGTGAGGCAGGGGTTACTATGGGGTGAGGCAGGGGTTACTATGGGGTGAGGCAGGGGTTACTATGGGGTGAGGCAGGGGTTACTATGGGGTGAGGCAGGGGTTACTATGGGGTGAGGCAGGGGTTAATATGGGGTGAGGCAGGGTTTAGTATGGGGTGAGGCGGGGTTAATATTGGGTGAGGCAGGGGTTACTATGGGGTGAAGCAGGAGTTAATATGGGGTGAGGCAGGGGTTACTGTGGGGTGAGGCAGGGGTTACTATGGGTTGAGGCAGGGGTTAATATGGGGTGAGGCAAGGGTTACTATGGGGTGAGGAAGGGGTTACTATGGGGTGAGGCAAGGGTTACTATGGGGTGAGGCAGGGGTTACTATGGGGTGCGGCAGGGGTTACTATGGTGTGAGGCTGGAGTTACTATGGGGTGAGGCAGGGGTTACTATGGGGTGAGGCAGGGGTTACTATGGGGTGAGGCAGGGGTTACTGTGGGGTGAGGCAGGGGTTACTGTGGGGTGAGGCAGGGGTTACTATGGGGTGAGGCAGGGTTTACTATGGGATGAGGCAGGGATTACTATGGGGTGAAGCAGGAGTTAATATGGGGTGAGGCAGGGTTTACTATGGGGTGAGGCAGGGGTTACTATGGGGTGAAGCAGGAGTTAATATGGGGTGAGGCAGGGGTTAATATGGGGTGAGGAAGGGGTTACTATGGGGTGAGGAAGGGGTTACTATGGGGTGAGGCAGGGGTGAATATGGTGTGCGGCAGGGGTTAATATGGAGTAAGGCAGGGGCAACTATGGGGTGAGGCAGGGGTTACTATGGGGTGCGGCAGGGGTTACTATGGGGTGAGGCAGGGGTTACTATGGGGTGAGGCAGGGGTTACTATGGGGTGCGGCAGGGGTTACTATGGTGTGAGGCAGGGGTTACTATGGGGTGAGGCAGGGGTTACTATGGGGTGAGGCAGGGGTTACTATGGGGTGCGGCAGGGGTTACTATGGGGTGAGGCTGGGGTTACTATGGGGTGAGGCAGGGGTTACTATGGGGTGAGGCAGGGGTTACTATGGGGTGAGGCAGGGGTTACTTCTTTCTCTCTCAGGCCTGAGTAACTACAGGCACACAAGCATTAACGTACGCAATGGGACTAAGCTAACAGGCCTGAGTAACACAGGCATACCCCGCAGTAACGTACGCAATGGGACTAGGCTAACAGGCCTGAGTAACACAGGCATACCCCGCATTAACGTACGCAATGGGACTAAGCTAACAGGCCTGAGTAACTACAGGCATACCCCGCATTAACGTACACAATGGGACTAAGCTAACAGGCCTGAGTAACTAAAGGTATACCCCGCATTAATGTACGCAATGGGACAAAGCTAACAGGCCTGAGTAACTAAAGGCATACCCCGCATTAACGTACGCAATGGGACAAAGCTAACAGGCCTGAGTAACACAGGCATACCCCGCATTAACGTACGCAATGGGACTAAGCTAACAGGCTTGAGTAACACAGGCATACCCCGCATTAACGTTCACAATGGGACTATGGCCTCTACAGTATATCAGAAAAGGGGTTAAGTCTCCAGGAGAGGAATTCCTGCAGGAATGATACTCGGCCCTGCTCTATATTAGATGCTGGTGTTACATATTGGCAGGTGGCAGTGCCTGACGTACCCCGGGCTGCCCCCCGGGGCAATGAGTGAGGGGCCGAGGATCTCTCCGCTGAGCCAGATGCTTCTCTTTAATTAGCGAGTTTTGTTGCAGGCGGAGCAGCTGTCACTCAATAATCAGCACAGATCACTGTGCCTCGTGTGTGACAGGGAGGGAGAGATAACTGTGCCTCATGTGTGACAGGGAGTGAGAGATAGCTGTGCCTTGTGTGTGACAGGGAGTGAGAGATAGCTGTGCCTCATGTGTGAGGGAGTGAGAGATAATTGTGCATCGTGTGTGTGACAGTGAGAGATAGCTGTGCAGCGTGTGTGTGTGACAGGGAGAGATAGCTGTGCATCGTGTGTGTATGACAGGGAGAGATAGCTGTGCATCGTGTGTGTGACAGGGAGAGATTGCTGTGCATCGTGTGTGGCGGAGTGAGAGCTGTGCATCGTGTGTGTGTGACAGTGTGAGATAGCTGTGCATCGTGTGTGTGTGACAGTGAGAGAGAGCTGTGCATCGTGTGTGTGTGTGAGACAGTGAGAGATAGCTGTGCATTGTATGTGTGAGACAGGGAGAGATATCTGTGCATCGTGTGTGACAGTGAGAGATAGCTGTGCATCGTATGTGTTGACAGTGAGAGATAGCTGTGCATCGTGTGTGTGTGTGTGTGTGTGTGTGTGTGACAGTGAGATAGCTGTGCATCGTGTGTGTGTTTGTGACAGTGAGAGATAGCTGTGCATCGTGTGTGTGTGACAGGGAGAGATAGCTGTGCATCATGTGTGTGTGACAGTGAGAAATAGCTGTGCATCGTGTGTGTGTGACACTGAAAGATAGCTGTGCATCGTGTGTGTGTGTGTGTGTGACAGGGAGAGATAGCTGTGCATCATGTGTGTGTGTGACAGTGAGAGATAGCTGTGCATCGTGTGTGTGTGTGTGTGTGACAGTGAAAGATAGCTGTGCATCGTGTGTGTGTGACAGTGAGATAGCTGTGCATCGTGTGTGTGTGACAGGGAGAGATAGCTGTGCATCATGTGTGTATGACAGGGAGAGATAGCTGTGCATCGTGTGTGTGTGACAGGGAGAGATAGCTGCGCATCATGTGTGTATGACAGGGAGAGATAGCTGTGTATCGTGTGTGTGTGACAGGGAGAGATAGCTGTGCATCGTGTGTGTGTGTGACATTGAGTGATAGCTGTGCATCGTGTGTGTGTGACAGGGAGAGATAGCTGTGCATCGAGTGTATGTGACAGTGAGAGATAGCTGTGCATCGTGTGTGTGTGTGACAGGGAGAGATAGCTGTGCATCATGTGTGTGTGACAGTGAGAGATAGCTGTGCATCGTGTGTGTGTGTGTGACAGTGATAGATAGCTGTGCATCGTGTGTGTGTGACAGGGAGAGATAGCTGTGCATCGTGTTTGTGTCAGGGAGTGAGAGATAGCTGTGCATCATGTGTGTGTGACAGGGAGAGATAGCTGTGCATCATGTGTGTGTGACAGGGAGAGATAGCTGTGCATTGTGTGTGTGACAGTGAGAGATAGCTGTGCATCGTGTGTGTGTGACAGGGAGAGATAGCTGTTCATCGTGTGTGTGTGTGTGTCAAGGAGTGAGAGATAGTTGTGAATCTTGTGTGTGTCAGGGAGTGAGAGATAGTTGTGCATCGTGTGAGTGTTTCAGGGAGTGATAGATAGCTGTGCATCGTGTGTGTGTGACAGTGAGAGTTAGCTGTGCATCGTGTGTGTGTGACAGGGAGAGATAGCTGTGCATCGTGTGTGTATGACAGGGAGAGATAGCTGTGTATCGTGTGTGTGTGACAGGGAGAGATAGCTGTGCATCATGTGTGTGTGACAGTGAGAGATAGCTGTGCATCGTGTGTGTGTGTGTGTGTGTGACAGTGATAGATAGCTGTGCATCGTGTGTGTGTGACAGGGAGAGATAGCTGTGCATTGTGTGTGTGTGACAGGGAGAGATAGCTGTGCATCGTGTTTGTGTCAGGGAGTGAGAGATAGCTGTGCATCATGTGTGTGTGACAGGGAGAGATAGCTGTGCATCATGTGTGTGTGACAGGGAGAGATAGCTGTGCATTGTGTGTGTGACAGTGAGAGATAGCTGTGCATCGTGTGTGTGTGACAGGGAGAGATAGCTGTTCATCGTGTGTGTGTGTGTCAAGGAGTGAGAGATAGTTGTGAATCTTGTGTGTGTCAGGGAGTGAGAGATAGTTGTGCATCGTGTGAGTGTTTCAGGGAGTGATAGATAGCTGTGCATCGTGTGTGTGTGACAGTGAGAGTTAGCTGTGCATTGTGTGTGTGTGTGACAGGGAGAGATAGATGTGCATCGTGTGTGTGTGACAGGGAGAGATAGCTGTGCATCGTGTGTGTGTGACAGGGAGAGATAGCTGTGCATCGTGTGTGTGAGACAGGGAGTGAGAGATAGCTGTGCATCATGTGTGTGTGTGTGACAGGGAGAGATAGTTGTGCATCGTGTGTGCATCTCTCACTGTCACACATACGATGCACAGCTATCTCTCCCTGTCACACACACACGATGCACAGCTATCTCACACTGTCACACACACACACACACACTAGACACAGCTATCTCTCCCTGTCACATACACACGATGCACAGCTATCTCTCACTGTCACACACACACACACGATGCACAGCTAACTCTCACTGTCACAAACACACGAGGCATAGCTATCTCTCACACCCTGACACACACACACAATGGACAGCTATCTCTCACTGTCACATACACGATGCACAGCTATCTCTCACTCCCTGACACACGCACACAATGCGCCGCGTCACTGTCAGTGCTATGAGGGTGAGGCAGGGGTTACTATGGGGTGAGGCAGGGGTTACTATGGGGTGAGGCAGGGGTTACTATGGGGTGCGGCAGGGGTTACTATGGGGTGAGGCAAGGGTTACTATGGGGTGAGGCAGGGGTTACTTGGGGGTGCGGCAGGGGTTACTATGGGGTGAGGCAAGGGTTACTATGGGTTGAGGCAGGGGTTACTATGGGGTGCGGCAGGGGTTACTATGGGGTGAGGCAGGGATTACTATGGGGTGAGGCAGGGTTTACTATGGGGTGAGGCAGGGGTTACTATGGGGTGAGGCAGGGGTTAATATGGGGTGAGGCAGGGTTTAGTATGGGGTGAGGCAGGGGTTACTATGGGGTGAGGCAGGGGTTACTATGGGGTGAGGCAGGGGTTGATATAGGGTGAGGCATGGTTTACTATGGGGTGAGGCAGGGTTTACTATGGGGTGAGGCAGGGTTTACTATGGGGTGAGGCAGGGGTTAATATGTGGTGAGGCAGGGGTTAATATGGGGTGAAACAGGGGTTAATATGGGGTGAGGCAGGGGTTGATATAGGGTGAGGCATGGTTTACTATGGGGTGAGGCAGGGTTTACTATGGGGTGAGGCAGGGTTTACTATGGGGTGAGGCAGGGTTTACTATGGGGTGAGGCAGGGATTAATATGGGGTGAGGCAGGGGTTACTATGGGGTGAGGCAGGGGTTACTATGGGGTGAGGCAGGGGTTACTATGGGGTGAGGCAGGGGTTACTATGGGGTGAGGCAGGGGTTACTATGGGGTGAGGCAGGGGTTAATATGGGGTGAGGCAGGGTTTAGTATGGGGTGAGGCGGGGTTAATATTGGGTGAGGCAGGGGTTACTATGGGGTGAAGCAGGAGTTAATATGGGGTGAGGCAGGGGTTACTGTGGGGTGAGGCAGGGGTTACTATGGGTTGAGGCAGGGGTTAATATGGGGTGAGGCAAGGGTTACTATGGGGTGAGGAAGGGGTTACTATGGGGTGAGGCAAGGGTTACTATGGGGTGAGGCAGGGGTTACTATGGGGTGCGGCAGGGGTTACTATGGTGTGAGGCTGGAGTTACTATGGGGTGAGGCAGGGGTTACTATGGGGTGAGGCAGGGGTTACTATGGGGTGAGGCAGGGGTTACTGTGGGGTGAGGCAGGGGTTACTGTGGGGTGAGGCAGGGGTTACTATGGGGTGAGGCAGGGTTTACTATGGGATGAGGCAGGGTTTACTATGGGATGAGGCAGGGATTACTATGGGGTGAAGCAGGAGTTAATATGGGGTGAGGCAGGGTTTACTATGGGGTGAGGCAGGGGTTACTATGGGGTGAAGCAGGAGTTAATATGGGGTGAGGCAGGGGTTAATATGGGGCGAGGAAGGGGTTACTATGGGGTGAGGCAGGGGTGAATATGGTGTGCGGCAGGGGTTAATATGGAGTAAGGCAGGGGCAACTATGGGGTGAGGCAGGGGTTACTATGGGGTGCGGCAGGGGTTACTATGGGGTGAGGCAGGGGTTACTATGGGGTGAGGCAGGGGTTACTATGGGGTGCGGCAGGGGTTACTATGGTGTGAGGCAGGGGTTACTATGGGGTGAGGCAGGGGTTACTATGGGGTGAGGCAGGGGTTACTATGGGGTGAGGCAGGGGTTACTATGGGGTGCGGCAGGGGTTACTATGGGGTGAGGCTGGGGTTACTATGGGGTGAGGCAGGGGTTACTATGGGGTGAGGCAGGGGTTACTATGGGGTGAGGCAGGGGTTACTTCTTTCTCTCTCAGGCCTGAGTAACTACAGGCACACAAGCATTAACGTACGCAATGGGACTAAGCTAACAGGCCTGAGTAACACAGGCATACCCCGCAGTAACGTACGCAATGGGACTAGGCTAACAGGCCTGAGTAACACAGGCATACCCCGCATTAACGTACGCAATGGGACTAAGCTAACAGGCCTGAGTAACTACAGGCATACCCCGCATTAACGTACACAATGGGACTAAGCTAACAGGCCTGAGTAACTAAAGGTATACCCCGCATTAATGTACGCAATGGGACAAAGCTAACAGGCCTGAGTAACTAAAGGCATACCCCGCATTAACGTACGCAATGGGACAAAGCTAACAGGCCTGAGTAACACAGGCATACCCCGCATTAACGTTCACAATGGGACTATGGCCTCTACAGTATATCAGAAAAGGGGTTAAGTCTCCAGGAGAGGAATTCCTGCAGGAATGATACTCGGCCCTGCTCTATATTAGATGCTGGTGTTACATATTGGCAGGTGGCAGTGCCTGACGTACCCCGGGCTGCCCCCCGGGGCAATGAGTGAGGGGCCGAGGATCTCTCCGCTGAGCCAGATGCTTCTCTTTAATTAGCGAGTTTTGTTGCAGGCGGAGCAGCTGTCACTCAATAATCAGCACAGATCACTGTGCCTCGTGTGTGACAGGGAGGGAGAGATAACTGTGCCTCATGTGTGACAGGGAGTGAGAGATAGCTGTGCCTTGTGTGTGACAGGGAGTGAGAGATAGCTGTGCCTCATGTGTGAGGGAGTGAGAGATAATTGTGCATCGTGTGTGTGACAGTGAGAGATAGCTGTGCAGCGTGTGTGTGTGACAGGGAGAGATAGCTGTGCATCGTGTGTGTATGACAGGGAGAGATAGCTGTGCATCGTGTGTGTGACAGGGAGAGATTGCTGTGCATCGTGTGTGGCGGAGTGAGAGCTGTGCATCGTGTGTGTGTGACAGTGTGAGATAGCTGTGCATCGTGTGTGTGTGACAGTGTGAGATAGATGTGCATCGTTTGTGTGTGTGACAGTGAGAGAGAGAGAGAGAGCTGTGCATCGTGTGTGTGTGTGAGACAGTGAGAGATAGCTGTGCATTGTATGTGTGAGACAGGGAGAGATATCTGTGCATCGTGTGTGACAGTGAGAGATAGCTGTGCATCGTATGTGTTGACAGTGAGAGATAGCTGTGCATCGTGTGTGTGTGACAGGGAGAGATAGCTGTGCATTATGTGTGTGTGACAGTGAGAAATAGCTGTGCATCGTGTGTGTGTGACACTGAAAGATAGCTGTGCATCGTGTGTGTGTGTGTGTGTGACAGGGAGAGATAGCTGTGCATCATGTGTGTGTGTGACAGTGAGAGATAGCTGTGCATCGTGTGTGTGTGTGTGTGACAGTGAAAGATAGCTGTGCATCGTGTGTGTGTGACAGTGAGATAGCTGTGCATCGTGTGTGTGTGTGTGTGTGTGTGACAGTGAGAGATAGCTGTGCATCGTGTGTGTGTGACAGGGAGAGATAGCTGCGCATCATGTGTGTATGACAGGAAGAGATAGCTGTGTATCGTGTGTGTGTGACAGGGAGAGATAGCTGTGCATCGTGTGTGTGTGACATTGAGTGATAGCTGTGCATCGTGTGTGTGTGACAGGGAGAGATAGCTGTGCATCGAGTGTATGTGACAGTGAGAGATAGCTGTGCATCGTGTGTGTGTGTGACAGGGAGAGATAGCTGTGCATCATGTGTGTGTGACAGTGAGAGATAGCTGTGCATCGTGTGTGTGTGTGTGTGTGTGACAGTGATAGATAGCTGTGCATCGTGTGTGTGTGACAGGGAGAGATAGCTGTGCATCGTGTTTGTGTCAGGGAGTGAGAGATAGCTGTGCATCATGTGTGTGTGACAGGGAGAGATAGCTGTGCATTGTGTGTGTGACAGTGAGAGATAGCTGTGCATCGTGTGTGTGTGACAGGGAGAGATAGCTGTTCATCATGTGTGTGTGTGTCAAGGAGTGAGAGATAGTTGTGAATCTTGTGTGTGTCAGGGAGTGAGAGATAGTTGTGCATCGTGTGAGTGTGTCAGGGAGTGAGAGATAGCTGTGCATCGTGTGTGTGTAACAGGGAGAGATAGCTGTGCATCGTGTGTGTGTGTGTGTGTGTGTGACAGTGAAAGATAGCTGTGCATCGTGTGTGTGTGACAGTGAGATAGCTGTGCATCGTGTGTGTGTGTGTGTGACAGTGAGAGATAGCTGTGCATCGTGTGTGTGTGACAGGGAGAGATAGCTGCGCATCATGTGTGTATGACAGGGAGAGATAGCTGTGTATCGTGTGTGTGTGACAGGGAGAGATAGCTGTGCATCGTGTGTGTGTGACATTGAGTGATAGCTGTGCATCGTGTGTGTGTGACAGGGAGAGATAGCTGTGCATCGAGTGTATGTGACAGTGAGAGATAGCTGTGCATCGTGTGTGTGTGTGACAGGGAGAGATAGCTGTGCATCATGTGTGTGTGACAGTGAGAGATAGCTGTGCATCGTGTGTGTGTGTGTGTGTGTGTGACAGTGATAGATAGCTGTGCATCGTGTGTGTGTGACAGGGAGAGATAGCTGTGCATTGTGTGTGTGTGACAGGGAGAGATAGCTGTGCATCGTGCTTGTGTCAGGGAGTGAGAGATAGCTGTGCATCATGTGTGTGTGACAGGGAGAGATAGCTGTGCATCATGTGTGTGTGACAGGGAGAGATAGCTGTGCATTGTGTGTGTGACAGTGAGAGATAGCTGTGCATCGTGTGTGTGTGACAGGGAGAGATAGCTAACAGGCCTGAGTAACTAAAGGCATACCCCGCATTAACGTACGCAATGGGACAAAGCTAACAGGCCTGAGTAACACAGGCATACCCCGCATTAACGTACGCAATGGGACTAAGCTAACAGGCTTGAGTAACACAGGCATACCCCGCATTAACGTTCACAATGGGACTATGGCCTCTACAGTATATCAGAAAAGGGGTTAAGTCTCCAGGAGAGGAATTCCTGCAGGAATGATACTCGGCCCTGCTCTATATTAGATGCTGGTGTTACATATTGGCAGGTGGCAGTGCCTGACGTACCCCGGGCTGCCCCCCGGGGCAATGAGTGAGGGGCCGAGGATCTCTCCGCTGAGCCAGATGCTTCTCTTTAATTAGCGAGTTTTGTTGCAGGCGGAGCAGCTGTCACTCAATAATCAGCACAGATCACTGTGCCTCGTGTGTGACAGGGAGGGAGAGATAACTGTGCCTCATGTGTGACAGGGAGTGAGAGATAGCTGTGCCTTGTGTGTGACAGGGAGTGAGAGATAGCTGTGCCTCATGTGTGAGGGAGTGAGAGATAATTGTGCATCGTGTGTGTGACAGTGAGAGATAGCTGTGCAGCGTGTGTGTGTGACAGGGAGAGATAGCTGTGCATCGTGTGTGTATGACAGGGAGAGATAGCTGTGCATCGTGTGTGTGACAGGGAGAGATTGCTGTGCATCGTGTGTGGCGGAGTGAGAGCTGTGCATCGTGTGTGTGTGACAGTGTGAGATAGCTGTGCATCGTGTGTGTGTGACAGTGTGAGATAGATGTGCATCGTTTGTGTGTGTGACAGTGAGAGAGAGAGAGAGCTGTGCATCGTGTGTGTGTGTGAGACAGTGAGAGATAGCTGTGCATTGTATGTGTGAGACAGGGAGAGATATCTGTGCATCGTGTGTGACAGTGAGAGATAGCTGTGCATCGTATGTGTTGACAGTGAGAGATAGCTGTGCATCGTGTGTGTGTGTGTGTGTGTGTGTGTGTGACAGTGAGATAGCTGTGCATCGTGTGTGTGTGACAGGGAGAGATAGCTGTGCATCATGTGTGTGTGACAGTGAGAAATAGCTGTGCATCGTGTGTGTGTGACACTGAAAGATAGCTGTGCATCGTGTGTGTGTGTGTGTGTGTGACAGGGAGAGATAGCTGTGCATCATGTGTGTGTGTGACAGTGAGAGATAGCTGTGCATCGTGTGTGTGTGTGTGTGACAGTGAAAGATAGCTGTGCATCGTGTGTGTGTGACAGTGAGATAGCTGTGCATCGTGTGTGTGTGTGTGTGTGTGACAGTGAGAGATAGCTGTGCATCGTGTGTGTGTGACAGGGAGAGATAGCTGCGCATCATGTGTGTATGACAGGGAGAGATAGCTGTGTATCGTGTGTGTGTGACAGGGAGAGATAGCTGTGCATCGTGTGTGTGTGACATTGAGTGATAGCTGTGCATCGTGTGTGTGTGACAGGGAGAGATAGCTGTGCATCGAGTGTATGTGACAGTGAGAGATAGCTGTGCATCGTGTGTGTGTGTGACAGGGAGAGATAGCTGTGCATCATGTGTGTGTGACAGTGAGAGATAGCTGTGCATCGTGTGTGTGTGTGTGTGTGTGTGACAGTGATAGATAGCTGTGCATCGTGTGTGTGTGACAGGGAGAGATAGCTGTGCATCGTGTTTGTGTCAGGGAGTGAGAGATAGCTGTGCATCATGTGTGTGTGACAGGGAGAGATAGCTGTGCATCATGTGTGTGTGACAGGGAGAGATAGCTGTGCATTGTGTGTGTGACAGTGAGAGATAGCTGTGCATCGTGTGTGTGTGACAGGGAGAGATAGCTGTTCATCATGTGTGTGTGTGTCAAGGAGTGAGAGATAGTTGTGAATCTTGTGTGTGTCAGGGAGTGAGAGATAGTTGTGCATCGTGTGAGTGTGTCAGGGAGTGAGAGATAGCTGTGCATCGTGTGTGTGTAACAGGGAGAGATAGCTGTGCATCGTGTGTGTGTGTGTGTGTGTGACAGGGAGAGATAGCTGTGCATCATGTGTGTGTGTGACAGTGAGAGATAGCTGTGCATCGTGTGTGTGTGTGTGACAGTGAAAGATAGCTGTGCATCGTGTGTGTGTGACAGTGAGATAGCTGTGCATCGTGTGTGTGTGTGTGTGACAGTGAGAGATAGCTGTGCATCGTGTGTGTGTGACAGGGAGAGATAGCTGCGCATCATGTGTGTATGACAGGGAGAGATAGCTGTGTATCGTGTGTGTGTGACAGGGAGAGATAGCTGTGCATCGTGTGTGTGTGACATTGAGTGATAGCTGTGCATCGTGTGTGTGTGACAGGGAGAGATAGCTGTGCATCGAGTGTATGTGACAGTGAGAGATAGCTGTGCATCGTGTGTGTGTGTGACAGGGAGAGATAGCTGTGCATCATGTGTGTGTGACAGTGAGAGATAGCTGTGCATCGTGTGTGTGTGTGTGTGTGACAGTGATAGATAGCTGTGCATCGTGTGTGTGTGACAGGGAGAGATAGCTGTGCATTGTGTGTGTGTGACAGGGAGAGATAGCTGTGCATCGTGTTTGTGTCAGGGAGTGAGAGATAGCTGTGCATCATGTGTGTGTGACAGGGAGAGATAGCTGTGCATCATGTGTGTGTGACAGGGAGAGATAGCTGTGCATTGTGTGTGTGACAGTGAGAGATAGCTGTGCATCGTGTGTGTGTGACAGGGAGAGATAGCTGTTCATCGTGTGTGTGTGTGTGTGTCAAGGAGTGAGAGATAGTTGTGAATCTTGTGTGTGTCAAGGAGTGAGAGATAGTTGTGAATCTTGTGTGTGTCAGGGAGTGAGAGATAGTTGTGCATCGTGTGAGTGTTTCAGGGAGTGATAGATAGCTGTGCATCGTGTGTGTGTGACAGTGAGAGTTAGCTGTGCATCGTGTGTGTGTGTGACAGGGAGAGATAGATGTGCATCGTGTGTGTGTGACAGGGAGAGATAGCTGTGCATCGTGTGTGTGTGACAGGGAGAGATAGCTGTGCATCGTGTGTGTGAGACAGGGAGAGATAGCTGTGCATCGTGTGTGTGTGTCAGGGAGTGAGAGATAGCTGTGCATCATGTGTGTGTGACAAGGAGAGATAGCTGTGCATCGTGTGTGTGTGACAGGGAGAGATAGCTGTTCATCGTGTGTGTGTGTGTGTGTGTGTGTGTCAAGGAGTGAGAGATAGTTGTGCATCGTGTGTGTGTCAGGGAGTGAGAGATAGCTGTGCATCGTGTGTGTGTTTCAGGGAGTGAGAGATAGCTGTGCATCATGTGTGTGTGTGTGACAGGGAGAGATAGTTGTGCATCGTGTGTGCATCTCTCACTGTCACACATACGATGCACAGCTATCTCTCCCTGTCACACACACACGATGCACAGCTATCTCACACTGTCACACACACACACACAAGGCACAGCTATCTCTCCCTGTCACATACACACGATGCACAGCTATCTCTCACTGTCACACACACGATGCACAGCTAACTCTCACTGTCACACACACACACACACGAGGCACAGCTATCTCTCACTCCCTGTCACACACACACGATGCACAGCTATCTCTCACTCCCTGACACACGCACACAATGCACAGCTATCTCTCACTCCTTGAAACACACACGATGCACAGCTATCTCTCACTGTCACACACACACACACGATGCACAGCTATGTCTCACTGTCACACACACACGATGAACAGCTATTTCTCCCTGTCACACACACGATGCACAGCTATCTCTCACTCCCTGAAACACACACAATGCACAGCTATCTCTCCCTGTCACACACACACGATGCACAGCTATCTCTCACTCCCTGTCACACATGAGGCACAGTTATCTCTCCCTCCCTGTCACACGAGGCACAGTGATCTGTGCTGATTATTGAGTGACAGCTGCTCCGCCTGCAACAAAACTCGCTAATTAAACAGAAGCATCTGGCTCAGCAGAGAGATCCTCGGCCCTTCACTCATTGCCCCGGGGGGCGAGCCGGGGTACATCAGGCACTGCCACCTGCCAATATGTAACACCAGCATCTAATATAGAGCAGGGCCAAGTATCATTCCTGCAGGGATTCCTCTCCTGGAGACTTAACCCCTTTTGTGATATACTGTAGAGGCCAGTGAGGCAGGGGTGAGGCAGGGGTTACTATGGGGTGAGGCAGGGGTTACTATGGGGTGAAGCAGGGGTTACTATGGGGTGAAGCAGGGGTTACTATGGGGTGAAGCAGGGGTTAATATGGGGTGCGGCAGGCGTTACTATGGGGTGAGGCAGGGGTTACTATGGGGTGAGGCAGGGGTTACTATGGGGTGAAGCAGGGGTTACTATGGGGTGAGGCAGGGGTTACTATGGGGTGAGGCAGGGGTTACTATGGGGTGAGGCAGGGGTTACTTCTTTCTCTCTCAGGCCTGAGTAACTACAGGCACACCCGCAATAACGTACGCAATGGGACTAAGCTAACAGGCCTGAGTAACACAGGCATACCCCGCAGTAACGTACGCAATGGGACTAGGCTAACAGGCCTGAGTAACACAGGCATACCCCGCATTAACGTACGCAATGGGACTAAGCTAACAGGCCTGAGTAACTACAGGCATACCCCGCATTAACGTACGCAATGGGACTAAGCTAACAGGCCTGAGTAACTACAGGCATACCCCGCATTAACGTACACAATGGGACTAAGCTAACAGGCCTGAGTAACTAAAGTTATACCCCGCATTAATGTACGCAATGGGACAAAGCTAACAGGCCTGAGTAACACAGGCATACCCCGCATTAACGTACGCAATGGGACAAAGCTAACAGGCCTGAGTAACACAGGCATACCCCGCATTAACGTACGCAATGGGACTAAGCTAACAGGCTTGAGTAACTACAGGCATACCCCGCATTAACGTACGCAATGGGACAATCTAATAGGCCTGAGTAACTAAAGGCATTCCCCGCATTAACGTACGCAATGGGACTAAGCTAACAGGCCTGAGTAACTAAAGGCATACCCCGCATTAACGTACGCAATGGGACTAAGCTAACAGGCTTGAGTAACTACAGGCATACCCCGCATTAACGTACGCAATGGGACTAAGCTAACAGGCCTGAGTAACTACAGGCATACCCCGCATTAACGTACGCAATGGGACTATGGCCTCTACAGTATATCACAAAAGGGGTTAAGTCTCCAGGAGAGGAATTCCTGCAGGAATGATACTCGGCCCTGCTCTATATTAAATGCTGGTGTTACATATTGGCAGGTGGCAGTGCCTGACGTACCCCGGGCCGCCCCCCGGGGCAATGAGTGAGGGGCAGAGGATCTCTCCGCTGAGCCAGATGCTTCTCTTTAATTAGCGAGTTTTGTTGCAGGCGGAGCAGCTGTCACTCAATAATCAGCACAGATCACTGTGCCTCGTGTGTTACAGAGAGGGAGAGATAACTGTGCCTCATGTGTGACAGGGAGTGAGAGATAGCTGTGCCTTGTGTGTGACAGGGAGTGAGAGATAGCTGTGCCTCATGTGTGACGGAGTGAGAGATAATTGTGCATCGTGTGTGTGACAGTGAGAGATAGCTGTGCATCGTGTGTGTATGACAGTGAGAGATAGCTGTGCAGCGTGTGTGTGTGACAGGGAGAGATAGCTGTGCATCGTGTGTGTATGACAGGGAGAGATAGCTGTGCATCGTGTGTGTGACAGGGAGAGATTGCTGTGCATCGTGTGTGGCGGAGTGAGAGCTGTGCATCGTGTGTGTGACAGTGTGAGATAGCTGTGCATCGTGTGTGTGTGACAGTGTGAGATAGATGTGCATCGTTTGTGTGTGTGACAGTGAGAGAGAGCTGTGCATCGTGTGTGTGTGTGTGTGTGAGACAGTGAGAGATAGCTGTGCATTGTATGTGTGAGACAGGGAGAGATATCTGTGCATCGTGTGTGACAGTGAGAGATAGCTGTGCATCGTATGTGTTGACAGTGAGAGATAGCTGTGCATCGTGTGTGTGTGTGTGTGTGTGTGTGTGACAGTGAGAGATAGCTGTGCATCGTGTGTGTGTGACAGGGAGAGATAGCTGTGCATCATGTGTGTGTGTGACAGTGAGAAATAGCTGTGCATCGTGTGTGTGTGACAGTGAAAGATAGCTGTGCATCGTGTGTGTGTGTGACAGGGAGAGATAGCTGTGCATCATGTGTGTGTGTGACAGTGAGAGATAGCTGTGCATCGTGTGTGTGACAGTGAAAGATAGCTGTGCATCGTGTGTGTGTGTGACAGTGAGAGATAGCTGTGCATCGTGTGTGTGTGTGTGACAGGGAGAGATAGCTGTGCATCATGTGTGTATGACAGGGAGAGATAGCTGTGTATCGTGTGTGTGTGACAGGGAGAGATAGCTGTGCATCGTGTGTGTGACATTGAGTGATAGCTGTGCATCGTGTGTGTGATAGTGAGAGATTACTGTTCATCGTGTGTGTGTGTGACAGTGAGAGATAGTTGTGCATCGTGTGTGTGTGACATGGAGAGATAGCTTTGCATCGTGTGTGTGATAGTGAGAAATAGCTGTGCATCGTGTGTGTGTGACAGTGAGAGATAGTTGTGCATCGTGTGTGTGTGTCAGGGAGTGAGAGATAGCTGTGCATCGTGTGTGTGTGTGACAGGGAGAGATAGCTGTGCATCGTGTGTGTGTCAGGGAGTGAGAGATAGCTGTGCATCGTGTGTGTGACAGTTGTAATACTGTGCACTGAAATGTAATTGGTACTCCTAACAATAATCAGTATACATTCAGGAGAAGGATTTACTGTTATATCATAACATAACCACCATCTGATTCCTTGTCCCATACATATAAATCAATACAAACTCCGCTGGGTATATACTGTTACTTTGCAGCCATGTTAATAAAGGGCAGACAATTTGATGCATATTTAACATGGTATCACTACTTAGAATAAAGTTGGTTTAATTCACAAACTACTGTAAGAGTGGCAGCTTATTGGAAATTACACCCTTAAAGAAAGGATGAATATATTCAATAGAGAATGTTACTATCCCCATTAGGAATAAGTATCACTTATACAGTATATGTATAGAAAGACATATCTAATTAGAGACAAAGAATGATTATCTTAAATCACACACTGAATTTAATACAGTAACGAACCTCAGAAAGATATATAGTCCATCTATGTCTGATAAATAAAGACATAGGAATATCTTAAATCACACTGAATTTAATAAAGAAAGATATATAGTCCATCTATGTCTAATAAATAAAGACCTAGATAGGAATATCTTAAATCACACATATCACTCATAATTTGAATGTAAAGGAAAGAATTTAAATCAACAAATATTGATGAACTACATTTGTTGAAAAAAGACATCTTAAATAATCAGACACATATAGTCCCTCAAATAGTGTATATAGAGGGGAAAGAGATTCACTGTCTAATGTGTCTAATAATTAAAGACACAGATCGGGGTTATCTTAATTTGCACAATTCTTTACTTAAAATCTAATACACAGAGTAATACATATAGCAGTGGGAATATACTGAAACCCCAAATAATACAATATAACACAGAATCCATAGCATAAACTTAATGCAAAGAGAAGTGTTAAATAGAGATATAACCAATCTCTGAATGTTAAAGACACAGATCTGGTTATCTATAATCACACAAGTTATATTTTATAATCTATATAGAATAGTGCAGATACACAAAGTATGTTACATAGTATACAAACTCAATGTAGAAGAGAAATATTACATCAAGATGTTTCTCAATCAATTGCGCTTATGGGAACCAATAGAAACAGGGAAGTGCCTATAAAGAAGGTAGGGACAGATATACCCACATTAACTCCTGAAGAAGCCTTAGTGAATTGCACTAAAATATACCCCATAATTAATACAAATTGAATGCATTTTAAACAGTAGAGAATGTGTATCTATGTACGAGGGGGGGAAGGAGTCCAAAGTCGTGACTGTTCAGAGTACAGAGTAGGAGTGAGATTTTGATCAAGAATGGAGCCGGCATCGACAGCAGAGAAGTCTGAGATCTCCCGAGATAAGATGTGATTTCTTACTGAAGCTTTTTCCACATTCAGGGCAGTTTATAGGGTGTCATCCCTGTGTGGATTGTTTGGTGTCTAACAAGATGCGATTTCCGACTGAAGCTTTTCCCACATTCAGAGCAGTTATAGGGCCTCTCCCTTGTGTGGATTCTTTGGTGTGTAACAAGATGCGATTTCCGACTGAAGCTTTTCCCACATTCAGAGCAATCATAAGGCTTCTCCCCTGTGTGGATTCTTTGGTGTGTAACAAGAATTGATTTCTGCTTGAAGCTTTTCCCACATTCAGAGCAGTTAAAAGGTCTCACATCTGTGTGGATTCTTTGGTGTGTAACAAGAGCCATTTGTTACTGAAGCTTTTCCCACATTCAGAGCAGTTAGAAAGTCTCACGCCTGTGTGGATTCTTTGGTGTGTAACAAGATGCGATTTCTTAATGAAGCTTTTCCCACATTCAGAGCAGTTATAGGGTCTCTCCCCTGTGTGGATTCTTTGGTGTCTACAAAAACTTGATTGATCATGGAAACTAGTCCCACATTCAGAGCAGTTATAAGGCTTCACCCCTGTGTGGATTCTTTGGTGTGTAACAAGACCTGATTAATGACTGAAGCTTTTCCCACATTCAGAGCAGTTATAAGGCTTCACCCCTGTGTGGATTATTTGGTGTGTAACAAGATTTGATTTCTGACTGAAGCGTTTCCCACATTCAGAGCAGTTATAAGGCTTCACCCCTGTGTGGATTATTTGGTGTGTAACAAGATGATATTTCTTATTGAAGCTTTTCCCACATTCAGAGCAGTTATAGGATTTCTTCCCTGTATGGATTATCTGCGGTATAACATTACCGTATGTCCCACAGTAGGGGTTCATGTCTCTGTTCTTTAAACCCTCTCCTTGTCTTGCGGTGTCTGTAAGTTTAGTAAAAGGCTGTTGATGTATAGGAATGCTCTGCCGAGTTTCTGGTAATCTTGTTCCAATTCTCATACACTTGATTCCTCTCTCTCATTCTCCTCTCATATTCAAAACGTTTCTAAAACTTGTCGCTTTTTCCTCCGCAATATCACAAAGATACGCCCTTTCCTCTGTTACTCAACTGCTAAAACTCTGACTCAGGCCCTCATTCTCTCACGTCTCGATTACTGCAACCTCCTGCTGTCCGGCCTTCCTACCTCTCACCTGTCTCCCCTACAATCTATCCTAAACACTGCTGCCAGAATCACTCTACTCTTTCCTAAATCTGTCTCAGCGTCTCCCCTGCTGAAATCACTCTCCTGGCTTCCGATTAAATCGCGTATCTCACACTCAATTCTACTGCTCACTTTTAAAGCTTTACATTCTTCTGCCCCTCATTACATCTCAGCCCTAATTTCTCGCTATGCACCATCACGACTCTTGCGTTCTTCTCAAGGATGTCTTCTTTCTACCCCCTTTGTATCTAAAGCTCTCTCCCGCCTTAAACCTTTCTCACTTTCTGCCCCACACCTCTGGAATGCTCTTCCCCTCAATACCCGACTAGCCCCCTCGCTATCCACCTTTAAGACCCACCTTAAGACACATCTGCTTAAAGAAGCATATGAGTAGCACTGGATAATCATGGACACATGACACAAAGCTTGGCCTCCTGCAGACGCACTTACTAGTATTCCCTCCTACTGTCTCTGTACGTTCTCCCTACCTACCAATTAGATTGTAAGCTCCTCGGAGCAGGGACTCCTTCCTTAATGTTACTTTTACAGTATGTCTGAAGCACTTATTCCCATGATGTGTTATTTATATTTGCTATTTATATGACATGTATTACTACTGTGAAGCGCTATGTACATTTTATGGCGCTATACAAATAAAGACATACATACATACATACATACATACATACAGACTTATGCAATGTTGAAGTCCTTAAAACATATTTCCATTAACCCCTCATGTAATTTGATGTTTGGGACATTTCTTACGTTGCTTCTTGCTCACAGACGAGTCATGTGCTGAAGATACATCTATGGTGAGAAAATGTATTAATGTAACATTGCAATGCATCAGAGAAGATTTGGATGAGAGATATATGTTCATTGAGTTGAACCTTTATAAAATTCTACTCGTGCAACATACTGAACATAATTAAAGCTACATTGTTATCGTTACATTCACCCAGAGGAAGGCAAAAAAAACACCCCAATTAATCATGTTACAATTATGTCTCATAAATGGAAATAAATATTTTCTCCTCACGCCAGTAATAGAAATCACATTACTCCCTGTATCAATGTTCTTCATATATTGTTCTTATCAAATAACTTTTGTTGTACTTTGTGATATATTAACCCTTTAGTGGCTCAAGGGGCCAGCTAGCCATTGGCATCCCACGAGTATCTGACCACTTGTGACGGTAGCTTTGAGACAGGCTATTAATAATACACACCAAAATATAACTGGGTTGAACTGGACGAGACTTAGATATGATAAAATATAATTTATTCCTTGAAAAAGGTGAACACACGAGATATACAAATGACAGACAAAATATGGACACTCACTTAAGATGGAATGATGAAACAGTCACATCTGGACTGGCAGTTCATACAGCAATCTTCATAATCATCAAGACACGAAAGACAATAGCCATAGGCTGAGCCTCGTTCTTATACAATTATTTCCCATTGAACACAACCTAAACCCAGCCCCTCTCATAAATCAGTGGTGAGGTTGACAGTTTTCCTCAGAGTAAAACTCCTCCCACCCAAGGACGTTTAAAAACTGCTTTTCCTATCTAAATAACGTCATAACTTCAGTTCAGTGAAACTTACTGGCACGCGAGCCATATTAATACATTCCGACACGCATGACGCTCCCAATAAGACTAAATATTACAGTGTAATACTAAAATTAAGAGAGATATTAATATCTGTCTCATAGGACCTGCTAAACAGCAGGTGTCTGTAATCATTATTTGCGGCTCGGCCCCCCGCTTACACATATGTAACTTATAGCATGTTCAGCCGAGGACATCTCATAATATTCTTATATTTAATAAGGTCACTCATTCTGTAGCCCCACTCCTAAATCAGGGGCGTTTGGCCAGTCTACCAAATTGAGTGTCTGGCAGGATACTATGGTTTGTAAGTGTGAGTTTTAACACTCACCAACCACTCCAGCTTCCTAAACATTTGGTCGCATTCCTTAGTAGGCAGGCATCTTTGAGGGTAACTTAAACAAAGGGCTAGAATCACTATTCAACTATTAACCCTTGCCCTCCCGGATGGATTCCAGTGTTTGTGTGGTGCAGTCACTGGAACAGAAACAATACATTTTTACAGGGGAATAAACAGTTGGATGGCTGAAGCAAGGCAAAACCACATTACTGGACTCCAGCCCAGTTAACCCCTTGCTTCTCAGGTGAGAGTAGAGGGTGGCCTAATGGGGTTTAACCCCTGTAATCCTGGGCCAAAACCCCCACACTTGACACCACTAATGTCCAAAAATGGGTAAATATACAGCTTACAGTAGACTTAACTTGGTTGATTAAAATAGGAACCGACGTTTCTGCCGTATTTACATCATTTTTCCTGATTTGTGCTACACAGCAATTAAAACAGTTTAACAAAAAGTGCCATACATTATGGTGCAAAAAATCTTCAAAAGAAAATGTAAGAAAAAATATAAATAATATACTTCTCAAGCTTATTGCTGCAGCAAAGGTTATTCCCACCTTTCTCCTAGGGCAGGGATATCCAAACAATGTAATTCCAGCGCACAGCAAAAAGAGAGTCGGGTTAATAAAAAATAAAATAATTAAAAATAAAAGTATATATATACACACACACATATACTGTATATACATACACACACACATATATATACATACACAACTCATCCTTGAAAGGTTGCACCCTCTATTTTTTTAATGCGGTTTAAATAAATTATTTTATTTTTTATTAACCCGACTCTCTTTTTGCTGTGCGCTGGAATTACATTGTTTGGATATCCCTGCCCTAGGAGAAAGGTGGGAATAACCTTTGCTGCAGCAATAAGCTATATATATATATATATATATATATACAGTGTTCGACAAATCACCCAAAAATCTACTCGCCCAACCAAAAAATCTACTCGCCACCTAGTCCCGCCCCAGTCCACACACATATACTGTATATACATACACACACACATATATATACATACACACCTCATCCTTGAAAGGTTGCACCCTCTATTTTTTTAATGCGGTTTAAATAAATTATTTTATTTTTTATTAACCCGACTCTCTTTTTGCTGTGCGCTGGAATTACATTGTTTGGATATCCCTGCCCTAGGAGAAAGGTGGGAATAACCTTTGCTGCAGTGTGGGGGACAGAGAGAGAGAGAGAGTGTGGGGGATAAAGAGAGAAAGTGTGGGGGAGAGAGAAAGTGTGGGAGAGAGAGAGTGTGGGGGAGAGAGAGAGTGTGGGGGAGAGAGAGAGTGTGGGGGAGAGAGAGAGTGTGGGGGAGAGAGAGAGTGTGGGAGAGAGAGAGAGTGTGGGAGAGAGAGAGTGTGGGGGAGAGAGAGTGTGGGGGAGAAAGAGAGTGTAGGGGAGAAAGAGAGTGTGGGGGAGAGAGAGAGTGTGGGGGAGAGAAAGAGTGTGGGGGCGAGAGAGAGAGAGGGGGAGAGAGAGAGTGGGGGAGAGAGAGAGTGTGGGGAAGAGAGAGTGTGGGGAAGAGAGAGAGAGAGTGTGGGAGAGAGAGAGAGAGTGTGGGAGAGAGAGAGTGTGGGTGAGAGAGAGAGTGTGGGTGAGAGAGAGAGTGTGGGTGAGAGAGAGAGTGTGGGTGAGAGAGAGAGAGTGTGGGTGAGAGAGAGAGCGAGTGTGGGTGAGAGAGAGAGCGTGGGGGCGAGAGAGAGTGTGGGGGCGAGAGAGAGAGAGTGTGGGGGAGAGAGAGAGTGTGGGGGAGAGAGAGAGTGTGGGGGAGAGAGAGAGTGTGGGGGAGAGAGAGAGTATGGGGGAAAGAGAGAGAGTGTGGGGGAAAGAGAGAGTGTGGGGAGAGAGAGAGAGGAGTGGGGGGGAGAGAGAGAGAGTGTGGGGGAGAGAGAGTGTGGGGGGAGAGAGAGAGAGAGTGGGGGGAGAGAGAGAGAGAGTGTGGGGGGAGAGAGAGAGAGTGTGGGGGGAGAGAGAGAGAGTGTGGGGGGAGAGAGAGAGAGTGTGGGGGAGAGAGAGAGTGTGGGGGAGAGAGAGAGAGTGTGGGGGAGAGAGAGAGAGTGTGGGGGAGGGAGAGAGTGTGGGGAGAGAGAGAGTGTGGGGGAGAGAGAAAGTGTGGGGGGGAGAGAGAAAGTGTGGGGGGGAGAGAGAAAGTGTGGGGGGGAGAGAGAGAGTGTGCGGGAGAGAGAGAGAGAGTGTGGGGGAGAGAGAGAGAGTGTGTGTGGGGGAGAGAGAGAGAGCGTGGGGGAGAGAGCGTGGTAGAGAGAGAGCGCGTGGGAGAGAGAGCGCGCGTGGGAGAGAGAGCGCGCGTGGGAGAGAGAGCGAGTGTTGTGGGGGAGAGAGAGAGAGTGTGTGTGGGGGAGAGAGAGAGAGTGTGTGGGGGAGAGAGAGAGAGTGTGTGGGGGAGAGAGCGCGTGGGAGAGAGAGCGCGCGTGGAGAGAGAGCGAGAGAGCGAGAGAGAGTGTGTGGGGGAGAGAGAGTGTGTGGGGGAGAGAGAGAGAGTGTGGGGGAGAGAGAGAGTGTGGGGGAGAGAGAGAGTGTGGGGGAGAGAGAGAGTGTGGGGGAGAGAGAGAGCATGTGGGGGAAAGAGAGGAGAGTGTGGGTGAGAGAGAGTGTGGGTGGGGAGAGAGTGTGGGTGAGAGAGAGAGAGTGTGGGTGGGGAGAGAGTGTGGGGGGGAGACAGTGTGGGGGGAGAGAGTGTGGGGGGGAGAGAGTGTGGGGGGGAGAGAGTGTGGGGGAGAGAGAGAGAGAGTGGGTGAGAGAGAGAGAGAGTGTGGGTGAGAGAGAGAGCGTGGGGGCGAGAGAGAGTGTGGGGGCGAGAGAGAGAGAGTGTGGGAGAGAGAGAGAGAGTGGGGGAGAGAGAGAGTGTGGGGGAGAGAGAGAGTGTGGGGGAGAGAGAGAGTGTGGGGGAGAGAGAGAGTGTGGGGGAAAGAGAGAGTGTGGGGGAGAGAGAGAGTGTGGGGAAAGAGAGAGTGTGGGGGAGAGAGAGAGAGTGTGGGGGAGAGAGAGAGAGTGTGGGGGAGAGAGAGAGAGTGTGGGGGAGAGAGAGAGAGTGTGGGGGAGAGAGAGAGAGTGTGGGGGAGAGAGAGAGAGTGTGGGGGAGAGAGAGAGAGTGTGGGGGGAGAGAGAGAGAGTGTGGGGGGAGAGAGAGAGAGTGTGGGGGAGAGAGAGAGTGTGGGGGAGAGAGAGAGAGTGTGGGGGAGAGAGAGAGTGTGGGGGAGAGAGTGTGGGGGAGAGAGAGAGTGTGGGGGAGAGAGAGAGTGTGGGGGAGAGAGAAAGTGTGGGGGGGAGAGAGAAAGTGTGGGGGGGGAGAGAGAGTGTGTGCGGGAGAGAGAGAGAGAGTGTGGGGGAGAGAGAGAGTGTGTGGGGGAGAGAGAGAGAGCTTGGGGGAGAGAGCGTGGGAGAGAGAGAGCGCGTGGGAGAGAGAGCGCGCGTGGGAGAGAGAGCGCGCGTGGGAGAGAGAGCGCGCGTGGGGAGAGAGAGAGCGAGAGAGAGTGTGGGGGAGAGAGAGCGAGTGTGGGGGAGAGAGAGCGAGTGTGGGGGAGAGAGTGTGGGGGAGAGAGAAAGTGTGGGGGGGAGAGAGAAAGTGTGGGGGGGAGAGAGAGAGTGTGCGGGGGAGAGAGAGAGTGTGCGGGGGAGAGAGAGAGTGTGGGGGAGAGAGAGAGTGTGTGGGGGGAGAGAGAGAGAGTGTGTGGGGGAGAGAGAGAGTGTGTGGGGGAGAGAGCGCGTGGGAGAGAGAGCGCGCGTGGGAGAGAGAGCGAGAGAGCGAGAGAGAGAGTGTGTGGGGGAGAGAGAGAGAGTGTGTGGGGGAGAGAGAGAGAGAGTGTGTGGGGGAGAGAGAGTGTGTGGGGGAGAGAGAGAGAGTGTGGGGGAGAGAGAGAGAGTGTGGGGGAGAGAGAGTGTGTGGGGGAGAGAGAGAGTGTGGGAGAGAGAGTGTGGGTGGGGAGAGAGTGTGGGGGGGGAGAGAGTGTGGGGGGGGAGAGAGTGTGGGGGGGGAGAGAGTGTGGGGGGGAGAGAGTGTGGGGGGGAGAGAGTGTGGGGGGGAGAGAGTGTGGGGGGGAGACAGTGTGGGGGGAGAGGTGGGGGGGAGAGAGTGTGGGGGGGAGAGAGTGTGGGGGGAGAGAGTGTGGGGGGGAGAGAGTGTGGGGGGGAGAGGGAGAGAGTGTGAGGGGGAGAGAGAGAGTGTGGGGGGGGAGAGAGAGAGTGTGGGGGTGAGAGAGTGTGGGGGGGAGAGGGAGTGAGTGTGGGGGGGAGAGGGAGAGAGTGTGGGGGGGAGAGAGAGAGTGTGGGGGGGGAGAGAGAGAGTGTGGGGGGAGAGGGAGGGAATGTGGGGGGGAGAGGGAGGGAGTGTGGGGGAGAGGGAGAGAGTGTGAGGGGGAGAGAGTGTGGGGGGGAGAGAGTGGGGGGGAGAGAGAGAGAGTGTGGGGGAGAGAGAGAGAGAGTGTGGGGGGAGAGAGTGTGGGGGGGAGAGAGAGTGTGGGGGGAGAGAGAGTGTGGGGGGGAGACGAGTGTGGGGGGGAGAGAGAGAGTGTGGGGGGGAGAGAGAGAGTGTGGGGGGGAGAGAGAGAGTGTGGGGGGGAGAGAGAGAGTGGGGGGGAGAGAGAGAGAGTGGGGGGAGAGAGTGTGGGGGGGAGAGAGAGAGAGTGTGGGGGGGAGAGAGAGAGAGAGTGTGGGGGGAGAGAGAGAGAGTGTGGGGGGAGAGAGAGAGAGTGTGGGGGGAGAGAGAGTGTGGGGGGGAGAGAGAGAGTGTGGGGGGGAGAGAGTGTGGGGGGGAGAGAGTGTGGGGGGGAGAGAGTGTGGGGGGGGAGAGTGTGGGGGGGAGAGAGAGTGTGGGGGGGAGAGAGAGTGTGGGGGGGAGTGAGGAGTGTGGGGGTGAGAGAGAGAGTGTGGGGGTGAGAGAGAGTGTGGGGGGGAGAGAGAGTGGAGAGACAGAGGGGGAGACACAGAGGGGAGAAACGGTGGGTGACACACACAGAGGGTGGGGTGATACAGAGAGAGAGAGAGGGTGGGTGACTGACTGGGGCGGGGGTGACTGACTGGGGGGGGTGGCCTGACTGGGGGGGGGGGAGGCATGACTGACTGGGGGGGGGAGGCATGACGGACTGGGGGGGGGTGACTGACTGGGGGGGGGTGGCTGACTGGGGGGGGGGTGACTGACTGGGGGGGGGGGGTGACGGGGTGACTGACTGGGGTGACGGGGTGACTAGAATAAAAGAATAAAACACGATATTAGTGTATCATGTCCACATTGGGGGATTGGGGGGAAAAAAAGGGGAGGGGGGGAGTGGGAAGGGGGAGTAGGGGGGTGGGGTAGGAGTGGACGGTGGTGGGATGGATGGTGGGTTCCCACTAACTAATCACAGAATACATAGAATATATGGATCCAGTGACTCACACGGGCTTGTGTGGTGACTCTCCCTCAACGCTGACTGGTGTGGGTAAATACAGACTCATATACTGGAGTCTCAGATATACATTAAACTCACACGGCCTGATGTGAGTCCTTGCCCTCAGAGGGTAATGTCCTGTATGGATGGTGTCCTGTTGTTTCAGCAGAGTTGTCCCCCGATGGGTGTGGTGTGTGAGTGTCTCCTCTCCCCGTATCCCAAATGACCAAAAAGCAATGTGCAAACCAAAAGTCAAAATGAATTAAAAGGTCTTTAATGGGTTAACAGTGAAGACATGTGCATACATGTTGTGGTGCTTAAAAGGTATAAAACAATATATGACACGATAACACAATGAACTAAACAGTATGTGATGTACTGAAGCAAACACAAAAAAGGACTCTCACACTAAACGAATATACAAAATCACTTGCCCAGCATCATCCGCTCAGAGCACTCCTGCACGATCTCCTCCTCCGTTTTTTGCTCCAACTGGCGCGTCCGGCAGCGGAACCGGAAAGGGGGATCTGAACCGGATGTCCTGCAGTGTGCTGGGTCCCTCTGTCAATGAGCTCCGGCAGGGAACTACGCGTTTCGCAATAAGCTTTGTCAGGTTCCTGCCGGATGCTCATTGTGTGCTGCATTTATAGGTGCCCCCATTAGTTTAATTGGAGAAACACCTGGATTAAGGGCATGGTTTAAATTTAGACGGTTATATCTCTTTATAGGAGCTACCTTTGGAAGCCCCTAATGTCAGGGATAGTGAGATGTGCCTGTAAATATAAATAATGGGTTAGATAAGCATATATTAAAATTAGATAAGCATATATTAAAATAAATCAATACATTATAAAAACTACATTTTAAAAAATACTTAGAGATGATCATTGTATTTGTCCTTAGAAGCATTTTAAGTTTAATAAAAAACGGTGGAAATTGGAATTTGATTGGGGTATTTGTGTGATTTGGAATCTTTTAGTTCCTCCGTGTGCAGTATTTTTAAAACCATTCTCTGTTGGTTAAAATCTTTACATATGTAAAACAATAGTGCCACCATGTGGCTGGATGTGAAAATTACCTCAACACTGTCATAACCTAATGGTAAAAGTTAAGCAATCTTGGTAGTGTGGCACACATCCCTTTAAAGTAACTTAAAAATGTGCCAGAGTGTATTACAGCAAAAAATATATTTATGTGACAAAAGTTATAACGAATTACATATTTGACGGAAAAAATATAATATTATTATTATCAAGATGGTTAAAAAACCTTAACTGTTTATAGCCACTACATCTGACATAAGGGTAGAACAACCTAGACACCCAAAATCTTGGTTTCCTCATTCAGCTATCTAAAATGTACCACTCAATATCTCCGTGTTAGTTAAAAGATATTTCATTTGTAATACAATGCTGCCACCAAGTGGCCGCATATCGAAATTGCTACTTCAAAACCCTAATATTATCTCTACCACACTGTGGATAGTGCGGTATTCAGTTAAGTGTAGAGTCATTGTTTAAAATATATTGCAAAAGTATATTCCAGCGGATGACGAGAGTATATCAAATATGCATGAGCATGGGTTTACACAGACATTTGATATTAGAAAAATACTTGTATAGGTGATTTCGACGCGGAGCTCTCATGTGGTGAAAAAGTTCAAAATGTTCAAAACGTATAGTCCAGATTCTTCATAACTCCTTTCTAACTTCAATTCATGTTGCAGAGGTTGTCGCGATGGTATGCATCATTTCTGGTCCTCAAGGGTTGGTTCGAGGTAGATTCATATTTGGGACGTGCGCCCTATTGGAGATTGGAGAGGAAGTGGATCAGTGTGTGTTAAAACAAAGAGGTAGATGTAAATGAAATTTAATAAAATAAAATAGTAGATGTTATAGAATAGTAGATGTTTATAAAATATTAAAAAATAAAAGTTGTTTAAAAATTGTTTACAAATGGGGGATTTGGAGCAGATTGATGGGTGTTCAGAGAAAGGCTGCAATGTCTATCTCTACATTGAGGCCTGTGGGTACCAGGCTTTTCAATTTGTAGATCCAAAACGTTTCTTTTCTTAATAGAGATGTCAGTCTGTCGCCTCCCCTCCAATGTGGGGGGACTACTTCAATGCCCCTAAATTCAAGGCCCGACGGATCTCCTTGGTGATGTAGTGCGAAATGCTTAGAGACACTATGTGTCATTAGTTTCCGTCTGATATTCCCTAGGTGTTCCAAAATACGCACCCGCAGGGGTCGACTGGTGCGCCCTACATATTGGAGTCCACAGGGGCAGTTTAAAAGGTAGACTACGAATTCTGATTTGCAATTAATGAAGCTGCCGGTTTTGAACTGTTCTCCTGTTGTATTAGAGCTGAACTGAATTTTTTCCTTACTTCCCTGTTTGCATGCTTTGCATGTATTACATCTATGGAAACCTTTGGCTGTTTGTAGCCAGTTTGAGTCCTGGCCTGTTGTTCTATTCTCCATTCTAAAGAGGCTTGGTGCTAACTTTCTTTTGATGTTATCTGCCCTTTTATAGATGACTTTCGGTTTTTCTGGGAGGTACTCTTTCAGGGTGGGGTCTCCCTGTAGGAGATGCCAGTGTTTATTCAGGATCTGTTGTATGCTTCCTGCATCCTGACTAAACTGTGTTAAGAAAGCGATGCTGAACTCTTCTTTGGGTTTAGGTGGATTAGTTTTAAGGATTTCAATACGTTCGAGCTCCCCTACTTCTCTTATTGCTATATCCATCTTATCGTTATCATAGTTTTTAGCAATGAAACGCTTCTTAAGAATATTGGATTGTTCCCTATAAATATGGTCATCGCTACAGTTTCTCCTAATTCGACGAAACTGTCCTGGGGGTATGTTCTTTAACCATTTTTTGTGGTGGCAGCTAGTGTTAAGTAGGTAGTTGTTACAGTCCACTTTTTTGAAGAAAGTTTTAGTCTTTAGTTTGGTGTCTTCTATGTAAATAGTAAGGTCTAAGAAGTCTACCGTGTTATTTCCTATGCAAGTTGTAAAAGCCAAGTTCCTCTCATTAGTATTAATATAGTTTAAGAAATGGTTCAAGTTTTCACTACTACCTTTCCAGATGAAAAACACATCATCGATGTATCTTCGCCATAGCACGAGATCCGCACCAAATTCATGCTCTGACCAGATGGTATCGGTCTCCCAATTGTCCATGAACAGATTGGCATAACTTGGTGCGAATTTCGTACCCATCGCTGTGCCACATTTTTGTAGGAAATATGTTCCATCAAATTTAAAAAGGTTATGCTTCAGAATAAAATTGATACTTTCTAAAATGAAGCGTCTTTGTTCTATTTTAACAGTTGGGTCTTTTGTTAATGTCCTATTGATGGCTTCAATTCCATCGTCGTGTTTTATGGATGTGTATAATGAAGTTACATCACAAGTGCAGATTTTGTAGTCATCTTGCCAAATTACCTGTTCTAATACATTAAGAATTTGCGTGGTATCTCTTAGATAGGACCGCATCTCCGCAACATATGGTTGTAGAAAACCATCTATATATTCCGATAGTCGCGACGTGAGTGAGCCTATCCCAGAGATGATGGGTCTCCCTGGTGGTGCTTTAATATCCTTATGTATTTTGGGTAAAAAATAAAATATCGGCATAACTGGGAATTTTATATTTAAATAGTCGTATTCTTTTTCATTTAGGACTCCTGTTGTACTGCCTTTGTCTAGTAGGGTGAGGAATTCTATACAGAATTCTTTATGCGGATTCGTCTTAAGACGTGCATAGGTGATGTCGTCAGATAATATCCTCTCTGCTTCTCCCTTATAATATTCAGTGTCCATAATGACAACCCCCCCCCCCCCTTTGTCTGCTTGTTTGAATATGATATCCTTATCTTTCTCTAAGTTTTGCAAAGCGATTTTCTCTTTTAGTGTTAAATTGTTCTTCGTTATCTTTGTCGTACCTGAGGTCAGTTTGTCAAAGTCTTCCTGGATTTTTTGGTGGAACACTTCTAGATTATGGCCTTTTGCCCAGCTAGGATAGAATTTGGACTTGTTTTTAAGATTTGAATGTTTAAAATCACTCTCTATGTTTATGTTCGTATCATTACTTACTATCTCCCTAGTTTGTGCGTCTTTGGAAAGAATTTTTTTTTTAAGCGTAAGCTGTCTGATGTATTTGTGTGCGTCTATATACAGATTAAAACTATTCGCCTTAGCAACTGGCGCGAAATTCAGCCCCTTTTTTATAAGCTTACATTCATCTATGTTGAGTTCTTTTTTACTTAGATTAAATATATTGTTTACATCGCTGCTCTTTTCCTGTGTCCTTCTTCCTCCCCGCTTTCCTCGTGTGGTCTTTTTCTGAGTTTTGTGTTTGGTGTTTCTATTTCTTTCTGTTCTTCTACCACTAGAGTGCGATTCTGGGTGGCTATTGGTGGTGGTTTTGCTACTTGGGCCTGTTCTAAAAAATGACCTGTATGTGGTCTGGGTGATCGTTGTTCTCTCACGTGACCTTGCTCCTTATCATGTCTTTCTCTGTATGTTTGCCTCTGTTCCCTGTAAGGTGATTTGCGTTCCCGTCTTGGGCTCTGGTCCCTATATTGTTTGTGGGGTGACCGGTAGTGTCTCCTTTGGCTTTCTTCTCTCTCATAGCGTCTCTCTCTGTATTCCCGATTTGACCCATAGTGTTTGTAAGGTGATCTGTGGTCCCTATCTCTGCTCCTTTCTTTCTCATACCTGTTATCACGGCGTTCAAGTGGTGATCTAGTTCTGTAGTTATATGTTGTTGGCTTAGCAGTGTGATACCTTTCGTGATACTCTTTTGCTTTAGAATAGTATTTATTGTCCTGCCAATGTTCTTCTCTGTCTCTATCATTTTTCTTTGCCTCGTCCCTTTTGTGGCTTCCTGTGTCTTCAATAGTGTGCGTTTTAGTTTCTTTATTCTCTCTAGGGGTTTCTAGGACACCCGCCTCCTGCCTTCTTGGTGGAATTTGTCTAGCCTCTTTATTAAATGATACATTCTTATTGTTTTCATATTTGGGATAGTTCTTATGCCTCTCTGGATTCGTTGGATAGCTTAATGTGTTGGATCTTGAATTCTGGTTTTTATTACTATCTTCTCTACTCCTATATTTGAACATTTTCCTATCCCTTGGGGTGCTAGGTGGGACTAGTGAGACCCGTTGCCATTTGGGGTTTGACCCCACTACATAATCTTCCTCGTCTCGTCTGAATTTTTTGTTCTTTGACTCTATCAGGTTTTTTTCTATGGCGTCTATTTCATCCGCTAGTTTTCTGTCCCTACTTATGAAGGTGGGATTATCTATAGAGGTTTCTAATCTTTTCTGAATTAGTGTGACTTCTCGGTCAATTTCTATTAGTGTCTTTGTATGGTGTTTAATGATAAGTTTCATTAAAGTGAATGAACAGGCATCCATAGCTTCCTCCCATTGTACATTGTATTCTACATCTGCTAATTCAAAGGATGATTTTTTTATCAAACCGTAAACCCCTAGGAATACGTTTGATGTCAATGTATTTTTCTAGGTAGACTTTGTCCCAGACCTTTTTGGTCTCCTTCTTAAGTAAATTCTCTAGTTTATCGAATTCATTATTTATTGTTTCTAAGTCTCCCATTTCCGCTGACTCAATTTCTCTCATTTTGTTCTCTATGTTGTTACTTCTAAAAATTCTTTTTGTGAAAACACTCCCCTTGATTTCGACCATATCTTCTATCTCTATGGTTGCTACTTCCATGTTGAGATTTCTAATGTGGGGTGCTGCCACCAGGATAGGATTAGAGAAGTCTGGAGGTTATTTGGACTGGGGCGCTCCCTAAATTTTGTGGCTTAAAAAGTTGTTGTAACGCCTTACTCTGTTAAAAAATGATAAAATATAAAATATGATTTTGGTGTTTGTGGTGCAAAAGGGTGTGTAGAAAAACATATACTGGCCCTTTTAGTTGATTTTGTGGTTGCTGCTTGACCTTGGAGAAGGGAATCCCGTGTCCTTCTCAGCGTGGCAGTAGTGGTGTGAAGATGGTCAGCGCGAACCTCGTGGACCTCACGGATATAGTGGATCCGGATGCAGTATTAAGACAAGAATAAAAGAATAAAACACGATATTAGTGTATCATGTCCACATTGGGGGATTGGGGGGAAAAAAAGGGGAGGGGGGGAGTGGGAAGGGGGAGTAGGGGGGTGGGGTAGGAGTGGACGGTGGTGGGATGGATGGTGGGTTCCCACTAACTAATCACAGAATACATAGAATATATGGATCCAGTGACTCACACGGGCTTGTGTGGTGTCTCTCCCTCAACGCTGACTGGTGTGGGTAAATACAGACTCATATACTGGAGTCTCAGATATACATTAAACTCACACGGCCTGATGTGAGTCCTTGCCCTCAGAGGGTAATGTCCTGTATGGATGGTGTCCTGTTGTTTCAGCAGAGTTGTCCCCCGATGGGTGTGGTGTGTGAGTGTCTCCTCTCCCCGTATCCCAAATGACCAAAAAGCAATGTGCAAACCAAAAGTCAAAATGAATTAAAAGGTCTTTAATGGGTTAACAGTGAAGACATGTGCATACACTATGCATACATGTTGTGGTGCTTAAAAGGTATAAAACAATATGACACGATAACACAACGAACTAAACAGTATGTGATGTACTGAAGCAAACACAAAAAAGGACTCTCACACTAAACGAATATACAAAATCACTTGCCCAGCATCATCCGCTCAGAGCACTCCTGCACGATCTCCTCCTCCGTTTTTTGCTCCAACTGGCGCGTCTGGCAGCGGAACCGGAAAGGGGGATCTAAACCGGATGTCCTGCAGTGTGCTGGGTCCCTCTGTCAATGAGCTCCGGCAGGGAACTACGCGTTTCGCAATAAGCTTCGTCAGGTTCCTGCCGGATGCTCATTGTGTGCTGCATTTATAGGTGCCCCCATTAGTTTAATTGGAGAAACACCTGGATTAAGGGCATGGTTTAAATTTAGACGGTTATATCTCTTTATAGGAGCTACCTTTGGAAGCC
Organism: Ascaphus truei; assembly: GCF_040206685.1. Taxonomy (NCBI): domain Eukaryota; kingdom Metazoa; phylum Chordata; class Amphibia; order Anura; family Ascaphidae; genus Ascaphus; species Ascaphus truei. The sequence goes on from NW_027455621.1 coordinate 518,003, forward strand.
CCTAATGTCAGGGATAGTGAGATGTGCCTGTAAATATAAATAATGGGTTAGATAAGCATATATTAAAATTAGATAAGCATATATTAAAATAAATCAATACATTATAAAAACTACATTTTAAAAAATACTTAGAGATGATCATTGTATTTGTCCTTAGAAGCATTTTAAGTTTAATAAAAAACGGTGGAAATTGGAATTTGATTGGGGTATTTGTGTGATTTGGAATCTTTTAGTTCCTCCGTGTGCAGTATTTTTAAAACCATTCTCTGTTGGTTAAAATCTTTACATATGTAATACAATAGTGCCACCATGTGGCTGGATGTGAAAATTACCTCAACACTGTCATAACCTAATGGTAAAAGTTAAGCAATCTTGGTAGTGTGGCACACATCCCTTTAAAGTAACTTAAAAATGTGCCAGAGTGTATTACAGCAAAAAATATATTTATGTGACAAAAGTTATAACGAATTACATATTTGACGGAAAAAATATAATATTATTATCAAGATGGTTAAAAAACCTTACTGTTTATAGCCACTACATCTGACATAAGGGTAGAACAACCTAGGCACCCAAAATCTTGGTTTCCTCATTCAGCTATCTAAAATGTACCACTCAATATCTCCGTGTTAGTTAAAAGATATTTCAAATGCTGCCACCAAGTGGCCGCATATCGAAATTGCTACTTCAAAACCCTAATATTATCTCTACCACACTGTGGATAGTGCGGTATTCAGTTAAGTGTAGAGTCATTGTTTAAAATATATTGCAAAAGTATATTCCAGCGGATGACGAGAGTATATCAAATATGCATGAGCATGGGTTTACACAGACATTTGATATTAGAAAAATACTTGTATAGGTGATTTCGACGCGGAGCTCTCATGTGGAGAAAAAGTTCAAAATGTTCAAAACGTATAGTCCAGATTCTTCATAACTCCTTTCTAACTTCAATTCATGTTGCAGAGGTTGTCGCGATGGTATGCATCATTTCTGGTCCTCAAGGGTTGGTTCGAGGTAGATTCATATTTGGGACGTGCGCCCTATTGGAGATTGGAGAGGAAGTGGATCAGTGTGTGTTAAAACAAAGAGGTAGATGTAAATGAAATTTAATAAAATAAAATAGTAGATGTTATAGAATAGTAGATGTTTATAAAATATTAAAAAATAAAAGTTGTTTAAAAATTGTTTACAAATGGGGGATTTGGAGCAGATTGATGGGTGTTCAGAGAAAGGCTGCAATGTCTATCTCTACATTGAGGCCTGTGGGTACCAGGCTTTTCAATTTGTAGATCCAAAACGTTTCTTTTCTTGATAGAGATGTCAGTCTGTCGTCTCCCCTCCAATGTGGGGGGAATACTTCAATGCCCCTAAATTCAAGGCCCGACGGATCTCCTTGGTGATGTAGTGCGAAATGCTTAGAGACACTATGTGTCATTAGTTTCCGTCTGATATTCCCTTATATTCCCGTATATTCGTTTAGTGTGAGAGTCCTTTTTTGTGTTTGCTTCAGTACATCACATTGTGTTATCGCGTCATATATTGTTTTATACCTTTTAAGCACCACAACATGTATGCATAGTGTATGCACATGTCTTCACTGTTAACCCATTAAAGACCTTTTAATTCATTTTGACTTTTGGTTTGCACATTGCTTTTTGGTCATTTGGGATACGGGGAGAGGAGACACTCACACACCACACCCATCGGGGGACAACTCTGCTGAAACAACAGGACACCATCCATACAGGACATTACCCTCTGAGGGCAAGGACTCACATCAGGCCGTGTGAGTTTAATGTATATCTGAGACTCCAGTATATGAGTCTGTATTTACCCACACCAGTCAGCGTTGAGGGAGAGACACCACACAAGCCCGTGTGAGTCACTGGATCCATATATTCTATGTATTCTGTGATTAGTTAGTGGGAACCCACCATCCATCCCACCACCGTCCACTCCTACCCCACCCCCCTACTCCCCCTTCCCACTCCCCCCCTCCCCTTTTTCCCCCCCCAATCCCCCAATGTGGACATGATACACTAATATCGTGTTTTATTCTTTTATTCTTGTCTTAATACTGCATCCGGATCCACTATATCCGTGAGGTCCACGAGGTTCGCGCTGACCATCTTCACACCACTACTGCCACGCTGAGAAGGACACTGGATTCCCTTCTCCAAGGTCAAGCAGCAACCACAAAATCAACTAAAAGGGCCAGTATATGTTTTTCTACACACCCTTTTGCACCACAAACACCAAAATCATATTTTATATTTTATCATTTTTTAACAGAGTAAGGCGTTACAACAACTTTTTAAGCCACAAAATTTAGGGAGCGCCCCAGTCCAAATAACCTCCGTGACGGGGTGACTGACTGGGGTGACTGACTGGGGTGACACACACACACACACACACACACACACACACTCTCCCATGCATGCACATGCACACACACACACACACACGACAGGGGGTAGAAGAGGAAAGGCCGCACGACCGAGCACCACCACTGACCCGCTCGCTCTCCCCCCCCCCCCCCGCGACCATCTCCCGCCCTGCGCGGACAGCCACGGGACAGTGGAGAAGCGGAGACAAAGTAGGTAAGGGGGGAAAAACCCCCGCTACCATCTCCAGCCCCGCGCAGGGATCAGGCGAAGCGGCGCGGGAAGCCGGGGTAAGCGTGGAACACCCCCACTACCATCACCCGCCCCCCAAGGGTATCGCGGGAAGCCGGGGTAAGTGGGGAAGCCCCCCACTACCATCACCCGCCCCCCAAGGGTATCGCGGGGAACATCCCCACTACCATCACCAGCCCCGCCGCGGGTATCGCGGGAAGCCGGGGAACACCCACTACCATCACCCAGGGATCGGGGGAAGCCGGGGGGGGGGGGGGGAGGGGGGGGGGACACCTCTGCCCCGCGCGGGAAGCCGGGGTAAGCGGGGGCCGGGGAGAGAAGGGGGAACACCCACGCTACCATATCCAGCCACGCGCGGGTATCGGGGGGTTGGGGGGAGAAAGGGGGAACTGCAGGAGGCAGGGAAGGAGCAGAGGGGATGGAGGATTGGAGAGTACTTACGCTCGTACTCTCCAACAGATCTCCGGCCAGAAAAAATGGCCATTCGTTGGGGGCCGGCTCATATAGAGCCTGGCCGCGCGCCCACAAAGCCTGGGAGCGCGCGCCAATCAGCAGTCAGGTAGGGGGAGTTATTTTTTTTTTGTTTGTTTCAGGCAGCTAGAGCGGGAAAATTTCAGCGCGAGCAGGGAAATTTAAAAAAATAAACACGTGTGCTGCTTGGGCCAATATTTACTCGCCCAGGGGTTAAATCCACCCGCCCCGGGCGTGTAAATGTATAGGATTGTCGAACACTGTATATATATATATATGTGTGTGCGTGTGCGTTTGTGTGTGCTTGTGTGTGTGTGTATGTGTGTGTGCGTTTGCGTTTGTGTGTGTGTATGAGCAGAGCAGTGACGTCACCAGCTCCCCAAGCAGGAGCGCCGGGTGTCCTGGCTATTTCGCAAGCTCACGCGGGGAGTGCTGCGGGCAAGTTGAGCGCGCTTCAAAGTCTCTTTTTTTTAAAGCCTGGGTGAAAACTAAATTCGGCAAGCACAGCGCGGTCAGCACGCTCAGCGCTAGCGTGGCCGCAGCCTAAGTGATGAGTAAAATACTTTCCCGCAGCTCCTGCGCTGACTCGCTTGCTACATACAGTTGCTTGCTTGCTGGATAGCGCAGTTGTGGGGATAATAATGCCGCGGCCGTGGGTTTGATCCCCACACCGGCCATTCTGCAGCTTTCTTTGCATTTGTTCTGTGTTTTATAAAAGGTTATGAGGATGTAAAAGTTTAAATTGATAAACATACCATGAATCGCTCCCTAGGGTCGTCTCAATCAGCGCTGCTCCCTTCCCCCGTTACCACATGAGAATGTGGGAAATTTAGGGATTTATAGCAGTATAGTGAAATATTAGGAACATTTTGTATGGAGCAGAATAATTAGCACAGGGAAAATAACAAGAAAATAAAGTCCATCATAAGCACAATTATTCACATATTTAATCTACATTCTTAGGCCGCGCTTATAGTACTGGCGACGTCGGCCGAAAACAGAAGCATTGCTGCCGCGTGCACTTATAGTGACATTGTCACGTGAACAAATCAAATTGCCGGAATCCCGCACTGCCACCACGCCCGGCGAAACATATCTTTCGCCAGGTGGCGACGGCGTCGTCACCCGTCGTGTCGCCATCGACGGCACTATAGGCACAGCCTTAATCATTTTTTCTCTCCCTTACTGAGCCTCTCTCTCCCCATCACTGTGCCTCTCCCGCTACCCCCTCCTGTCCACTGTCCGTCCCCCCCCTCCTCTCCACTGCCCCCCCCCCCCCCTCATTGCTGGAAATTTAGCTCACGTGCAACGCCGGGTCTACACACACACCTACACACACTCACACACTCACACACTCACACACTCACACACTCACACACTCACACACTCACACACTCACACACTCACACACTCACACACACTCACACGACATTGTTTATTCAGTTCTTATCCCTTAACCAGCTTCTTCACTAGTAGTTTGGTTCCAGTTCTTATATTTCTCATTATGGGCTTTTAAATGTCTGTTACATTGTATATATAAATGTGCGCTAGCGTCCTTTGTTGCCATGGTAACAAGCATGATACACCTGTGGTCCCGTGGCAACGACGCTCGTTATGAGGGGCAGACCTTGCCGTGACACGTGATGTCACAACCCGGAAGCACCTGCAACCAGACACGCGTGGTCTTACCGGCTAATTTGAGACCTCCACACACCTGGAACGGGGTCTGCTTAATGGCGTTTTGGCGCCAAGTGGGTGGGGGCGAATGTCAGTGTTACATAAATGTCTGTCTGTTATATTTGTGTAACACTGAGGGGCGATCAGACGGAAGGGCTGCCGCCCGGAAACGTTATTTGTTCCTTTCTGTCTGTAAATATAGACTACGGCACGTAATATAGTGGGCGCGCTTGCTCCGGCGTGCGCGCGTGGCACTTATATATGGCTGTGGTTAGCCAGCCGTTCTATACTAGGGACGCACTAAGTGATGAGTAAAACACTTTCCCGCAGCTCCTGCGCTGACTCGCTTGCTACATACAGTTGCTTGCTTGCTGGATAGCGCAGTTGTGGGGATAATAATGCCGCGGCCGTGGGTTTGATCCCCACACCGGCCATTCTGCAGCTTTCTTTGCATTTATTCTGTGTTTTATAAAAGGTTACGAGGATGTAAAAGTTTAAATTGATAAACATACCATGAATCGCTCCCTAGAGTCGTCTCAATCAGCGCTGCTCCCTTCCCCCGTTACCACACGAGAACGCTGGGAAATTAAGGGATTTATCTCAGTATAGTGAAATATTAGGAACATTTTGTATGGAGCAGAATAATTAGCACAGGGAAAATAACAGGAAAATAAAGCCCATCATAAGCACAATTTTTCAAATATTTAATCTACATTCTTAGGCCGCGCATATAGTACTGGCGACGTCGCCCGAAAACAGAAGCATTGCCGCCGCGTGCACTTATAGTGCCCGCTACGGCGACAAAGCGACGTCGCCGTTGCGGAAACAGGTAGCCGGCAAAATTAGATTTTTCAAGGGCCGTCACGTCACGTCACTTGAACAAATCAAATTGCCGGAATCCCGCACTGCCGCCGCCCGGCGAAACATAACTTTTGCCGGTGGCGACGGCGTCGTCACCCGTCGTGTCGCCATCGACGGCACTATAGGAACAGCCTTAATCATTTCTTCTCTCCCTCACTGTGCCTCTCTCTCCCCATCACTGTGCCTCTCTCTCCCCATCACTGTGCCTATCTCTCCCCATCACTGTGCCTATCTCTCCCCATCACTGTGCCTCTCCCGCTCGCCTCACTGTGCCTCTCCCCCTCCCCTCACTGTGCCTCCCCCCGTCCCCTCACTGTGCCTCTCCCGTCCCTCTCCCCCTCCCCTCACTGTGCCTCTTTTCCCCCCTCCCCTCACTGCGCACCTCTTCCCCCTCCCCTCACTGCGCCTCTCTCCCCCTCCCCTCAATGCCTCAATACCCCCTTCCCCCACTCCCCTCACTGTGCCTCTCCCCGTCCCCTTGCTGCGCCTCTCTCCCCCTCCCCTCACTGTGCCTCTCTCCTCCATCCCCTCACTGTGCCTCTCACCCCCTCCCCTGACTGTGCCTCTATCAACCCGACTGTGCCTCTATCCCTCACTGTGCCTCTATCCCCCCCTCACTGTGCCTCTGTCCCCCCCTCACTGTGCCTCTCTCCTCCCTTCCCTCACTGTGCCTCTCTCCTCCCTACCCTCACCCCCTCCCCTCACTGTGCCTCTCACCCCCCTCCCCTCACTGTGCCTCTCCCCCCTCCCCTCACTGTGCCTCTCTCCGGCCCTCCCCTCACTGTGCCTCTCTCCCCCCTCCCCTCACTGTGCCTTTCCTCCTTCCCTCACTGTGCCTCTCTCCTGCTTCCCTCAATGTGCAACTCTCCTCCCCTCCCCTCACTGTGCCTCTCTCCTCCCTTCCCTCACTGAGCCTCTCTCTCTCCTCCATCCCTCACTGTGCCTCTCTCCCCCTCCCCTCACTGTGCCTCTCCCCCCTTTCCTCACTCTCCCCTCCTTTCACTGTGCCTCTCTCCCCCTCACTGTGCCTCTCTCCCCTCTCCCCTCACTGTGCCTCGCTCCCCTCTCCCTGTGCCTCTCCCCTCCCCGTGCCTCTCCCCTCCCCATGCTTCTCCCCCTCCCCTCACTGTGCCTCTTTCCCCTCCCCTCCCCTCACTGTGCCTCTCTCCCCCTCCTCATTGTGCATTCCTCCCCCCTCCCCTCACTGTGCCTCTCTCTCCCCATTCCCTCACTGTGCCTCTTCCCCCTTTCCTCACTCTCCCCCTCCCCTCACTGTGCCTCTCTCCCTCCCCTAAATGTGCCTCTCTCCCCTCACTGTGCCTCTCCCCCTCCCCTCACTGTGCCTCTCTCCCTCCCCTCACTGTGCCTCTCTCCCTCCCCTCACTGTGCCTCTCTCCCTCCCCTCACTGTGCCTCTCTCCCCTCACTGTGCCTCTCCCCCTCCCCTCACTGTGCCTCTCTCCCCTTCCCCTCACTGTGCCTCTCCCCCCTCCCCTCACTGTGCCTCTCCCCCCTCCCCTCACTGTGCCTCTCTCCCCTCACTGTGCTTCTCTCCCTTCTCCTCACTGTGCCTCTCTCCGCCCCTCCCCTCACTGTGCCTCTCTCCCCACCTCACTGTGCCTCTCTCCCCCCTCCCCTCACTGTGCCTCTCTCCCCTCCTCCCCTCACTGTGCCTCTGTCCCCCGTCCCCTCACTGTGCCTCGCTCCCCCCTCCCCTCACTGTGCCTCTCTCCCCCACTCCCCTCACTGTGCCTCTCTCCCCCCTCCCCTCACTGTGCCTCTCTCCCCCCTTCCCTCACTGTGCCTCTCTCCCCTCCTTCCCCACACTGTGCCTCTCTCCCCTCCTTCCCCACACTGTGCCTCTCCCCCGCTCCCCTCACTTTGCCTCTCCCCCCCCCCCTCACTGTGCCTCTCTCCCCCCCTCCCCTCACTGTGCCTCTCTCCCCCTCACTGTGCCTCCTCCCCCCTCCCCTCACTGTGCCTCTCTCCCCTCACTGTGCCTCTCTCCCCTCACTGTGCCCCGCTCCCCTCAATTTGCCTCTCCCCCTCACTGTGCCTCTCTCCCCCCTCCCCTCACTGTGCCTCTCTCCCCCCTCACTGTGCCTCCTCCCCCCTCCCCTCACTGTGCCTCTCTCCCCTCTCCCCCCACTGTGCCTCTCTCCCCCACTCCCCTCACTGTGCCTCTCTCCCCCACTCCCCTCACTGTGCCTCTCTCCCCTCCCCTCACTGTGCCTCTCTCCCCCACTCCCCTCACTGTGCCTCTCTCCCCCCTCCCCTCACTGTGTCGTGCCTCTCTCCCCTCACTGTGCCTATCCCCCTCCCCTCCCCTCACTGTGCCTCTCCCTTCCCCTCACTGTGCCTCTCCCCCCTCCCCTCACTGTGCCTCTCCCCCCTCCCCTCACTGTGCCTCCCCCCTCCCCTCACTGTGCCTCTCCCCCCTCACTGTGCCTCTCCCCCTCCCCTCACTGTGCCTCTCTCCCTTCTCCTCACTGTGCCTCTCTCCCCTCTCCCCTCACTGTGCCTCTCTCTGGCCCTCCCCTCACTGTGCTTCTCTCCCCCCTCCTCTCACTGTGCTTCTCTCCCTTCTCCTCACTGTGCCTCTCTCCGCCCCTCCTCTCACTGTGCCTCTCTTCCCCCCCTCCCTTCACTGTGCCTCTCTCCCCTCTTCCCCTCACTGTGCCTCTGTCCCCATCCCCTCACTGTGCCTCGCTCCCCCCTCCCCTCACTGTGCCTCTCTCCCCCACTCCCCTCACTGTGCCCTCTCTCCCCCCTCCCCTCACTGTGCCTCTCTCCCCCCCTCCCCTCACTGTGCCTCTCTCCCCCCCTCCCCTCACTGTGCCTCTCCCCCCTCCCCTCACTGTGCCTCTCTCCCCTCCTTCCCCTCACTGTGCCTCTCTCCCCCACTCCCCTCACTGTGCCTCTCTCCCCTCCCCTCACTGTGCCCCGCTCCCCTCACTTTGCCTCTCTCCCCCCCTCACTGTGCCTCATCCCCCCTCCCCTCACTGTGCCTCTCTCCCCTCTCCCCTCACTGTGCCTCTCTCCCCCACTTCCCTCACTGTGCCTCTCTCCCCCACTCCCCTCACTGTGCCTCTCTCCCCTCCCCTCACTGTGCCTCTCTCCCCCACTCCCCTCACTGTGCCTCTCTCCCCCCCCTCACTGTGCCTCTCTCCCCTCACTGTGCCTCTCCCCCTCCCCTCCCCGTGCCTCTCTCCCCTTCCCCTCACTGTGCCTCTCCCTTCCCCTCACTGTGCCTCTCCCCTCCCCTCACTGTGCCTCTCCCCCCTCCCCTCACTGTGCCTCTCCCCCCTCCCCTCACTGTGCCTCTCCCCCCCTCCCCTCACTGTGCCTCTCCCCCCTCCCCTCACTGTGCCTCTCCCCCCTCCCCTCACTGTGCCTCTCCCCCCCTCCCCTCACTGTGCCTCTCTCCCCTCCCCTCACTGTGCCTCTCCCACCTCACTGTGCCTCTCCCCCTCCCCTCACTGTGCTTCTCTCACTTCTCCTCACTGTGCCTCTCTCCCCTCTCCCCTCACTGTGCCTCTCTCCGGCCCTCCCCTCACTGTGCCTCTCTCCCCCCCTCCCCTCACTGTGCTTCTCTCCCTTCTCCTCACTGTGCCTCTCTCCGCCCCTCCTCTCACTGTGCCTCTCTCCCCCCCTCCCTTCACTGTGCCTCTCTCCCCTCCTCCCCTCACTGTGCCTCTGTCCCCATCCCCTCACTGTGCATCGCTCCCCCCTCCCCTCACTGTGCCTCTCTCCCCCACTCCCCTCACTGTGCCTCTCTCCCCCCTCCCCTCACTGTGCCTCTCTCCCCCCTCCCCTCACTGTGCCTCTCCCCCCTTCCCTCACTGTGCCTCTCCCCCCTCCTCACTGTGCCTCTCCCCCCCTCCTCACTGTGCCTCTCTCCCCTCTTTCCCCTCACTGTGCCTCTCTCATCCACTCCCCTCACTGTGCCTCTCTCCCCTCCCCGTGCCCCGCTCCCCTCACTTTGCCTCTCTCCCCCCCTCACTGTGCCTCTCTCCCCCCTCCCCTCACTGTGCCTCTCTCCCCCCCTCACTGTGCCTCCTCCCCCCTCCCCTCACTGTGCCTCTCTCCCCTCCCCTCACTGTGCCTCTCTCCCCTCTCCCCTCCCCTCACTGTGCCCCGCTCCCCTCACTTTGCCTCTCTCCCCCCCTCACTGTGCCTCTCTCCCCCCTCCCCTCACTGTGCCTCTCTCCCCCCTCACTGTGCCTCTCTCCCCCTCCTCCCCTCACTGTGCCTCTGTCCCCCCCCTCCCCTCACTGTGCCTCGCTCCCCCCCTCCCCTCACTGTGCCTCTCTCCCCCCACTCCCCTCACTGTGCCTCTCTCCCCCCTCCCCTCACTGTGCCTCTCTCACCCCTCCCCTCACTGTGCCTCTTTCCCCCACTCCCCTCACTGTGCCTCTCTCCCCCCTCCCCTCACTGTGCCTCTCTCCCCCTCCCCTCACTGTGTCTCTCTCCCCTCTCCCCCCCTCACTGTGCCTCTCTCCCCCCTCCCCTCACTGTGCCTCTCTCCCCTCACTGTGCCTCTCCCCCTCCCCTCCCCTCACTGTGCCTCTCTCCCTTCCCCTCACTGTGCCTCTCCCCCCTCCCCTCACTGTGCCTCTCCCCCCTCCCCTCACTGTGCCTCTCTCCCCTCACTGTGCCTCTCCCCCCCTCCCCTCACTGTGCTTCTCTCCCTTCTCCTCACTGTGCCTCTCTCCCCTCTCCCCTCACTGTGCCTCTCTCCGGCTCTCCCCTCACTGTGCCTCTCTCCGGCCCTCCCCTCACTGTGCCTCTCTCCCCCCCCCTCACTGTGCCTCTCTCCCCCCCCTCACTGTGCCTCTCTCCCCCCCTCCCCTCACTGTGCCTCTCTCCCCCCCTCCCCTCACTGTGCCTCTCTCCCCCCTCCCCTCACTGTGCCTCTATCCCCTCCTCCCCTCACTGTGCCTCTCTCCCCCTTCCCTACATACAGTTGCTTGCTTGCTGGATAGCGCAGTTGTGGGGATAATAATGCCGCGGCCGTGGGTTTGATCCCCACACCGGCCATTCTGCAGCTTTTTTTGCATTTGTTCTGTGTTTTATAAAAGGTTATGAGGATGTAAAAGTTTAAATTGATAAACATACCATGAATCGCTCCCTAGGGTCGTCTCAATCAGCGCTGCTCCCTTCCCCCGTTACCACACGAGAACGCTGGGAAATTAAGGGATCTATCTCAGTATAGTGAAATATTAGGAACATTTTGTATGGAGCAGAATAATTAGCACAATTTTTCAAATA